>NW_018127887.1:4580782-4591353 GCF_001952655.1 Monopterus albus | reverse complement strand
TGTTTTTGTCTAAGTCCATGCCATTGGAGGAGATTAAATGAAGTGACTTTACTCAGTTTTATACAAGAATGTACATGTGTGACCCCTAAATCAAGAACTGTGAACCTTTAATGTTAGTTTTAAGATGAAATTGTCTTGAATTTTTTACTTTGTTACCTTGCTGCAGGTTTGCTCTTATTTTAAATCCATGAAACACTGTCCTGTCTGTTTCTGATTAAGTTCACCTTCACTGATGTCCTATAAAAACAAGTATTTGAAGGAACTATGCTATTTCAGAAATGAGAGAAAAAAAAAATACCCGTTAAGATGAAATTGTCTTGAATTTTTTACTTTGTTACCTTGCTGCAGGTTTGCTCTTATTTTAAATCCATGAAACACTGTCCATGAGAGAAAAAAAATAATACCCAAAATTGAGGCGAGGAAATAAGGTTTGCTTATCTCTTTATTTTGTTTCTGATACATGGTGAAAACATCACAGTGGTGAGATATGAAATGGTGCAAATAAAGGTAAGAGGAAGGCCTTGGGAGATGAATAGCATGATTGTTGCTTTAGTCCATACAATGCCTCTGCATCCTTGCTTAAATAGCAGTCGCTCTTGCAATATCAGATTGCATTAATACACATCCTTGCAAGTGATATTGAACATCTGCTCTCTCATTTTTTTTTTTTTACCAGTGAGATTTTGATCTTATTCACTGTGTTAAGCTGAGATTTGTGGGCATAGTGACACACTTCAAAACTGCTAGAAACAATGGCCAAAACAAAAAAAAAATTCTGACAGGTGGTAAATTAACAAACCTCATTTTTCATGCTGTTTTGCATTAAAATGAAAACCAAGACAATTTTCTCTGTGTGTGTTTCTCTTGTTCTGTTAGTTTTCTTTCCTTTTTTTTTTTTTTTTTTTTTGCAGCTTTATCTAAAGTGTTTCCTGTCCTATTCACTATAAACTAAGCATGGATGAGCAAACTGTACATTAGGTGGCAATCTCTCTATTTATTTGTCCTTTTCAACCTGACAAGCATTTCATGGCACTGGTAATTACTTCCAGTACATAAATGCTGACACGGTAGTGAATGCTGAAAACAATCTCTGCATTGTTAGAGCACCACTTTTCCAGTGTCTGATCCCGGTGCACTGGTGTGGCATTTTCTGTATTGGGGTCACCTGTCTATCAAATAATTACAGCTAACTTCCCTTTGAAAGCCTCACTACGAGCTGCAGGGCCAGCTAAGCAAAGGGAACACTTTGTTTGCCACACTGGGAGGAAAGCCTTTAGATTCCAGTTACAATTAAAGTCAATATGGCCCTGAGCCACCACACAGTACCCACAACACTTCCTAGCAGCTGATAACATATAATCTAAAATATTCATTATGAAATGAAGGCATGTTTTCATGGTGACTCCCTTAATTGAGGAACCAGCCTAGCTGGTGGCGTAGTCACAGCTATTAGAGCTACATCCTATACAGTAGTTATTTCATAAACCAGCATAAGAGCTCACCCAAACACAAACACCCCACCACCACACACATATACTCTCAGGGCTACTGCCAACTATCTAAGGGAAAAGTGTTTTTATACACAAACTGAGTAAGAAGAGTAATATGTTCAGTCTTCTCCCTCACAACACATTCATTTTACCCTCCCTCCACCCCTGAATTAATCTGTGGAGATATTCAGTAGGGTTCTAGTGCTGAATTGTACTATTCTAACATCTTCACCTTAAAATAATTCTTTCCCCATAGCACTCCTTAAGGACTCCCTTGATTGGCGTAAGTACTGTCATTCTTAAACTAAATTTGACACTATGCCTCAGCAAATGTGTAACAGAAGAGGTAAGGGTTTGATTTAGCTGCATAATATTAACTCATCATCCATGAATGATTGATTCAGAGTGAAAATGAGGATTATTTTAATAAGTTTGAATGCACTGGCAGCATATGTGAGCGAGGTGACAGGGATTTTGTTTGTTTTAGATTTTATGTATTCTTTAGCTGAGAAATTATTTTACACACACACATTTACACTGTCTAGTACAAACACAATCTGACCTGCTGGGCCACTTAGCAGCTCCAACACTAAAGTTGATTTATTCCTGCCAGTCAAAAAAGAACATATTTGGTATTATAAAACAACTGAAGCAGTAATATGAGTGAACAGTTCAGGTGGATACTGATCACATTTTTAAAACCTAGTTTGGTTTGATTTTCTCACAGTAGCTTTTTAATAATTGAATATAAATGCTTATGTAGATGAAGAAAAGATGGATGATTACATAAGTAAATGTTTTCATGGCTGCTCAATGAAGAACCTGCTTATTTGCCTAAGGTCTTTTACTATTTGCACAATAGCCTGTATATTCATTACAATGATAATGGTGAGACATCAGTGTTGCTTCCTAATCATAAGCTTGTGGGTAAATTATTTCTAACAAGGAAAAGGTTTTCATAATTTTGAATAAAAAGCCAGACTAACGGTTTTAATTTCACAAAAGACAAATGCGTATCATAACTAAAAGTTAACTAAGTATTTATCAGTCTATTGTGCCTCTCTTTTTTGGATGATCAGATTTTAATACTGCCACAGGGACTGTTTTGAGTACTAATGCATATCTAATGTACCATGAATAATTAATTGGAAATAATCTTTAATAAGCTCAAGTCTACTACAAAATAATTTTGAGTAACTGAATGTTGTTTGCAAATAGCAAACAACATTCAGTGATAAAAATATATACATGTATTCTGTATGTTCAAGCACAGCAATACACCAACACACAGTGTGTTAACAGTCAGCTTATTATCAAAAACATGGTGCAAGGAGTCAAACAGTAAGGTCTGCAAATGGTGATTATTTTCATAATCAATTCATCTGTTGAATATATTTCAGCTTTAATCACCAAGTATGTTGAGCGTACAAGGCATTCGTTTCAAGCACAGAGGATCTCAGTGTGTTTTAAACAACAGACAATAGAATAGTGCAAAGGTAGGGGAAGCATAGGGGAAGGAGGAGAGGCAGTATTCATAAATATTAGATACATATATATATACATTGAGTGATCAAATTTGTGCATGCAGTGGTACTATTTACAATTATTGCACTGCAGTGGATGCCGAGTCCTCTTGCTTCAGTCACAGTTAACTGTTCATCAGAGTGATTTTGTTGGGGAAGAAACTGTCCTTATGTCTGGTTGTTTTGGCATACAGTGTTCTGTAGCGCCATCCACAGGGGAAGAGGTCAGACAGTTGATGGCCAGAGTGTGAGGGGTCTGTGGAAATCTTCTCTGCCCTCCTTTTGTCCTGGGGGGAGTACAGGTCGTCCGTGGAGGGCAGGCTGGCACCGATAATCTGTTCGGCTGTCTGAATTGTCCGCTGAAGTCTGTTCCTGTCCTGTTTGGTCCAGTCAAATATTTATTTCATTAAATGTCAAAAATTGCTCACGTTAGCCCATTGATATTTCTTCAAATTGCTTGTTGAAAATTTTTTTTTTGATAAAATCACTTTGATGATTAATTGTTAATTATTTAATTGCTGACTATGCTCTTTGGACTGACTAATCGATGAATCATATAGTCACTACAGCAGCAGTTGTGAGTAAAAGAAAGGTTGTGATCTGAAAATTTTGTAAAACAAGAACTGCTGACTGAAAGAAAAACATGTTTTTTGGCTTACTGCTGGAAACAGACTTTCTAAAAGAACCTTGTAGGGTTTTGTTAGTGCTGATCTGTCAAACTTCCAGCCAGGCCAGGTTCATCCCATGCACTAAAATATTTGTCCAAGATGAGCATCCAGTATAAAATTTAAATCCCCATGACCTCCATTAGGTACCGTTTCTCCTACGTCTATTGCCATGGCTGCAGTGTTTTCAGTTTGCCAGTGTAGCAGCAAGTGGTGCTCCGGTGCAGTGATGGTTGGCATCTCCTGTGGTGTTTGGAGAGGAGCTTATGCCTAACCGTGTGCTCTCGTGACATGCATCAATTCCCCAACCCAAAATACCAGACCTAAGAGTAGGGGGCAACAGCATACAGGACAAAACAATACACAAAGAGAAATGTTATAACAGCACCTCTGTGTGTATGTGAAGTAGAAGTAGCCCTGCTGCCTGTGAAGAATCTTCTATCAGCCTTAGGGGAAAAAAGGAAACCACCATTCCAGCAGCTCTCTCTGGGGGAGCTTGATCTTTCACAGTCTAGCTGATCTGCTTGGTTATATTCTACTCCCAGATGGCCCAGATATATGACAGCTGCTATAATAAATACATCAGATATTTAACTATCCAGATGTATAGTTCAGGTGTGCTCGGCCTTATAGGTTAAAAGAAGCAACCTGAAATTTTTGCACTTTCTTCTTATTCCTTTAGACAGTAGCCTATATCAGCAGTTTTTGAAATTGGTACAAACATTAATGTTCTCCTCAGTGAATTGTAACTTTGGTTATCCTCTGATGTTTTGTCTAGTGCCATCATTAGGTCAAATTTCAGTTTGTCTAATATTTGGTTAATAACCAGCCATTAATACCTGATCGTGATACCTGATATAACCGGTTTGTGATATTATTCATTGCCATTGGGATGAAAAAAGAAATTCAAGAAATGTAAGAAAAAATGCTTCCGAAAGGAATCGCCAACCCTACTTTTAGACAGCTGTTTGTAGAGGTTCATTAAATGCACCAGAGAAAATAAATGAACTTGAAGCATAAAAATCATGGGTGTCCATGAGTGATGCACATATCACACATCTCTAAATTGGTGTGGACTGACACATTTGATAGATTGGGGTTCTATCTGTTGTATGATCTGTTCAATCAGTTGCCAGTTTATAGGGTACACCTTGCTAAAAGTAATGCAGTCCAGTACAACATCCTTGCAAAACATCCTATTGTACTTCCAGTGTTCACTTTTTGTTGTTTGCATTATGGGAATAGACTTAATATGAGGAACAACCTCATTGCATGTTTACTTTCAATCAGTGCGTGCTTAAGGTCAGTGGCTGTTGTAGCTTTCCTAGTCACTGATCTTTTCTTGTAAAATGTCTTTGTAGCTGTGTGATGGAATCAGAATCAGCACCTGCACTAAAACAGGTGACTCCTTTTGGAGATGAAGTTAGGGAGGGACATGTAAACAGGTTTCATGGTAGAGTTTTGTCAGGAAAACAGCTGGTCACCATTGGAATTCGGCACCTTGTTGCACTGACCAGCTTCTTCACCTGGATTATGGCTTTGCTGTCCATCTGTCAGGCATCATCTTACATTTAAGCCATGCCATTTCACAGGCCTGGCTCCAGCCAGCAATCCCACTAGGCTACATAGCTTCTCATGGACCTAAACATAACCTGTCTCTCAAAATTCAGCTAGATGACATTATAACAGTGTGAAAATGATCTTACTTTGGAAACTAAAAGTGAGACACTCCTGATTAAGATGGGTTTAGGCAAAGTGTGGCTGTTAATATACTATACATGTTCTGTGTTATAACTCGAAGCTGCTACTTTCTGTAGAAAAGTGAATTAGTTTATAATCTCAGCAACTGTGTTCTGACTTTTTGTTCTCCACATGCTCAATTACAAGATGAATTTTCTAACATGACTGTAATATGGTGTTGGTTTAATTAATACCAAAAAAGTTACTCAACCTCATATAAATGTTAGATTTACTTAAAGCAGAGATTAGAGATAGTGGCATTACAGCAAATGGTTCTAGGATAGATTATTAATGTCATGTAATATATGCAGTAAATAAAATTCTGTGCATTCAGAATTAACCTGGCAGGTGACTAAGCAGTTTATAAAGGTGTGGGCTTTAAAGGCTTTTAACACTTTGTGCTTCAGTTAACGTCAACATTATCTCAGGTATTTCTCAGATGCTTACAGGTATCTAACATGGCTCAGGAGTGATGCCTTGTGACAGGTAGACGAAAGCTTTGGGCAATGCTTAAGTCTTCACAGTGACCCTCATGGCTTATGTTTGTATGATTGTGCTTACTGTGCCTAATGTTGACAGGCGGCCTCATTCAAATGCATGGAGTAAGATTTAGAGGAGTGATAGCACATTGTCTGCGAAAGCTACAACAGAAAGCAAATTTAGAACAACTTAGTACAAGTACAGTGTAGGTGTATGAAACTTGTTGAACATGGAGCCACGGGATTTCCATAAATTCAGTGAGTTAAAAAGATATTTATTCCTCTAAATGAAAAACTACCAAAGACTCAGAATGATACAGAAATCATGGCTTGACTTTTTTGAATAGGGTTGTGCTTATTGTAACACTGCTAGGCTTTTGATACAAATAAACTATATTCAGATATTTTCAAGACCAAAGATGAATGTATACACACAATGTGTGTGTGTATATGTGTATATATATATATATATATATACATATACACACACACATTGTTGTATTTGTTTTGGATATTTGGGGGGACCAGAAGCCAGTCCCCACAAGGAAATCACTGAATAGCCGAGTCTCCACAGTGGCAGTGTGTTAACAGGTTGCGGTCCTCATGATGTAAGTAATACAAAGGCACACACACAAAAAAAATTAAAATAGTATGAGAAAACCCAGGTAGAGACAGTTGATTGAAGTCATGTGATGCACTTGTCCTTTGAAACATGAATGCTCAAAATTGATTTGAGAGATTTGAAAGGTGACATAATGACAGCATCTTGGACAAGAGGTAATCTAATTGTGTGATGGATTAATCCTCATAGATTATTCTGATGAGATGGTGATTCATGTGCCAACATCTTCAAGATCCCAGTGGATGTAGTCATGAAGATGTGTATATATATATATATATACATATACACACACACATTGTTGTATTTGTTTTGGATATTTGGGGGGACCAGAAGCCAGTCCCCACAAGGAAATCACTGAATAGCCGAGTCTCCACAGTGTCAGTGTGTTAACAGGTTTCGGTCCTCATGATGTAAGTAATACAAAGGCACACACACAAAAAAAATTAAAATAGTATGAGAAAACCCAGGTAGAGACAGTTGATTGAAGTCATGTGATGCACTTGTCCTTTGAAACATGAATGCTCAAAATTGATTTGAGAGATTTGAAAGGTGACATAATGACAGCATCTTGGACAAGAGGTAATCTAACTGTGTGATGGATTAATCCTCATAGATTATTCTGATGAGATGGTGATTCATGTGCCAACATCTTCAGGATCCCAGTGGATGTAGTCATGAAGGCATTAATCTCACCAGTTATTGATCTAGTTATTACTGGTTGTAGCCCAGTGGGTCTTCATTTATTGTCTTACTTCTCAACCACATTAATTTCTTTTAGAAGCACACCCCCATTTATTTCAGCTCAATTAATGTAATTCTCTGTGAGCTCACTGGAGTCTGGATCGAAATGAGGAAGTGCATTTAGACTACATGCCTGGAAGGGAATGATAACACGGGATCATTAATAAAAACAGAGCGGAAAGTGTTCACGTGTGGATGGCATTCTTCATTTTGATGTGTCCCTGACTTTACTTGTTTCCCTGCATATTTAATGCTGAAGACATGAACAATAAATGCCGAAGCTGCTCTGGCATGAAAGAAACATGGGAGCACATTTTGAAGGGATGACTGTAAAAACTTTAGTAACATTGCCTCTTTATAACAGCTTTTAAAGGTAATCTAATGTCTTGTGATTGAGTAATCAAGTGCAGTGTTGTTTTGAAGGGACTGTGATGATTGAGTAATCAAGTGCAGTGTTGTTGAAGGGACTATGCCCATGTGTAGAGGAATGTCTGTTTTAATTATTATATCTGGTGCATTTTGTTGTATTTTATTGTATCTGGCTGCTATGGATGGCCCATTTGCTGTGTCCGGAAATTGAGTTTGAATTGAATTGAAACCGAATGCTAAGCTCGTTAAGAAGCCTGCTGGGCTCCATAACCCGCTGAAGTTGCAGTCTTGGAGCTTTACCAACAAGGGATTAAGATCATCATTTTGTTGATTGGGCTTCAGTGTCAGTGGTAATAGATTTGGACATAATAGCATCTCACTGACTGATATCAATATGTGATAGCCTAATGATAGAGGGCAACAAATGGAAGTAAGGTTGTGAAAGGGCCACTGCTCCTTCTTAAGTGTCTTGCAGAGCTCAACACACTTACAATGCCCAACACCACTCAGTCTCCCAGAGGTCAGCACTGAATTGATCAATGCAGGTTAAGGAATAAGAATGATTAAGTATGGCTGGAGGGGGAAAGAATCACAGCAGGTTCTGATGCAGGTCTCTGATCTAGGCTGCACTATCATTTTTGTCTGTTGTGAAATCACTTGGTTTCAATTTATTACAGATGGTGCCATCAAATCCCCAATCTGAACTTTGACGTTGGAAGGAATAAAATGAAACTGAGTGAAGTAAATCTAGCACATAAACCCTCCCAATTTGATCAGTGTGATGTCCAGCTGTCCAAAGGTCCAGAGGGAAAAAGTTTATTGCTGAGCACAATGGTAGTAACATTTCACCCCATAATTAACTGTCTCCCATAATATCACAGATTTCCCTCCCTTCCCCTACAGCCTCAATCTGCCACATGTAATATGATATATGAAATCTGGTGAAGCACCACCTTTCTGTGAATTGGGAAGAAGAAGCACCATGTGACCTGTTAGCAGTCAACTTGAAAGGCAAATTTAGAGCAAAAGATGAGACTGTATACCAGTGGTAAAATTCTGTGTATTGTGACAACAGCCATTGCACAGAGACCCCAGAAACACATCTTAGATGAGTTTAAATTAGGCATGAAGAATTTTGTTTCATTGTATTTTTCCTGCACATTTCATTATGGTGGTGAATTACAATCCAACCCTGTGTATTTGAAATGTTGGAAATAACATCCTTTAAGAGATTAAAACCTAAATCATTACTCTTTAAATCCATCTGCCCTTTAGTACAGGACTCACTCACCATTCAATAGTATCTTTGTCAGTGTCTGATAATTGTACCATTAATGATCCTCACAGGTTCAATTCACACTCTAATGTTACTTCATGTTTGTTTTGTTTTTTTCCTACAACGTGATATTTTGTTGTCATAAAATAAATTGTTAATTGCTTTGTTAACAAAAGGGGTAGAGGCGCAGTAACAGATGGCATTGGAATTAAATGTTTTTTGTTTGTTTTTGTTCCTATATTTATCTCTCTGTATCTAATTCCCTGGTGGTGTACGGTCTATATTTTATCGTAAAAGATTGCATGAGTCAAGTGACAGCCACAGCACATACATCACACTTGCCGCCATCCATCTTTGACTGTGTCCTCCTGCTATTGCTGCTCCACCCCCTACTTCCTCTTCTTCTTTTTTTTCTTTTTTACTCACACAGCAAATTCAGGCTAGAAGTAGAAACAAAGGAGTAGAAGTGAATAAAGGCTTTATGGTACCAGTGAAAACTACAAATGTGCTCAGCATATGTGTATGTGACACAAGATGAACTGGATTACCATCTGAAAAATGCTGTTAATTCCCTTGCAAGATATACCCCTTCACTCCATATCAGTGTGACACACAGACTGATAGATTGTGTGTGAGGGGTGCATTGGAAATGGTGTTCAGCATTCTACATCAGACACAGAGGGTAAGAGCAAGATGTAGATTACTAGAATAATTTGGCCTTTAATTTTCTATCTAGGATCACTACGTCCCATTCTATATCAGCAATATAAGATACTTGCATACCTTTTGAAGCTTTGTGCAGAAACGTGAATGATGCAGTATTCAAAACTGTAAACACATACCTTATTCCTCCTATCAGGCCACCTCTATTTATCTTGTGTTTGTGACATGAATAGTGCAGCAGCATATTCTCTGTTCTGTTAGGGATTGTGTCATATGAGACTAATGTCCTTTAGGCACTTACAATTGTTGGACTAACCGGCTGGCAAAAAATAGCCACAGTGGACAAAGGAAAGTGTTTCAATACAAGTTCATACTGCCGTCCTTCAATCTCACCACATGTGATGTGGAATCGCTGAATTTAGCAGAAAACTGCATATTTGAACATTGGTCCATATTTTAGTGATATCAAACACTGTCATACCGGATACAGCCTAACTTAAATTTTCTCCTACTGGCCTTCCTTGGGTAGATGTATTTTAATGTTCTACAATCTGCAATGAGTTTTCTTCTTGTCTAAAGATAGGATTTTGCAAAATAATAGTTTTTTTTATTAATATTTAACCCTCATTTTTCCAGGGTAATCAGAATGAGGTTTATAGCCTCTCTTTCACTGGAGCCCCGGCAAGACAGTGACATCAAATGTTATAGCAATAAATTATAAAGACAATGCTAAAAACATGAAATCATCAGTGACAGTCATGTGATTTCTTTTAAATGTTTTTCTCTGTCTCCCCAGGTAACTGATAAGATGGCGGCCGGGGAAGCGACTGGGCACAGCTACCTGGTGGCTTGCTGGCAGCCCATTCTGATCCTGATGCTGGGCATCGTGCTATCTGGCTCCGCCACAGGCTGTCCATCCCGCTGTGAGTGCAACGTTCAAGAGCGCTCTGTGATGTGCCACCGCAAGAAGCTCATGACAGTTCCTGAGGGCACTCCTGCAGCA
>NW_018127887.1:4541628-4580283 GCF_001952655.1 Monopterus albus | reverse complement strand
TTTTTTTTTTTTGCTCCTTTGTGTTGCATTTACTATCACTATAGTTTTATAGATTTACAAGCATAACTGTGTGAGTCAACTCTAATTTAATTTTGGTTTGTCACATAAAACAAGTTGGCTAACACGTTGTTGCTAAAGTTAGCCTGCTAAGAGCTAGCATTCAAATGAAACGAAACTAGATAGCAGATCACTAGCCAGGAAATACAAACATCTCAACTTCTTACACTTTAGCTATATCTAAGTTAGCTGTGTTTGAAATCGTACAAAATGTAAAATATGATCGACGGTAAAGGTCATAGTTGATTTCGCTCTGGTGATTCTTTAGCTTACAGTTGCCTCGATTACAAGCTATTTCCTGATAATGACGTTATCAGCATTTGCTCTCCCACTGGTGGTGTTAGCTATGTTACTACATTGTAGCCTGTGTTTCATCCTGTTTTTTACCGCTTTCAGAGGACTACACTGGTGCAACAATGGTGAAGATATTCATCGGAAATCTCTCTCAAGACACTCAGAAGGAGGAAGTTGAGGCTTTGTTTACTCAGTATGGCACGGTGACAGAATGTGCCAAATACAAAAACTATGCTTTTGTCCACATGGAAGACCGCAAATCTGCCACCAAAGCCATCCGTGAGCTCCATCTGTATAAGCTGAACGGTAGGCCCATGAATGTGGAGCCCAGCAGAGGGAAGAACCAGGGCCCTATGAAGCTCCATGTAACCAATGTAGAAAGGGGCTTTGAAAATGAGCTCCGTGATCTGTTTGAAGAGTATGGCACAGTCACGGAGTGCTCCATTGTCAAGAACTTTGCCTTTGTGCACATGCCCAATTCTGATGAGGCCATGGATGCTCTGAAGGGCCTGGATAACACAGACTTTCAAGGTAAGTAAACATGCTCTTCTACTCTTAAGAATGAAAGGATTGGAGGTGTTTGGGGTTTCGTTACTGTTAGCTTTTAGCCTTTTAAGATTTGCGAGACAATGTTTTTCTTTCTCTCAGGAAAGCACATACATGTTCAGATATCAAAAAGCAGACCCAGAGGGGCACCCGAGGAGGAGTACTATCCACCTCCGCCAAGCAGAGGAGGTTATTATCCTCCTCGTTACCCTGTGGAGAGACCTGAAACCCCCTACAGAGGCCGCATGTCCACTTATCCTCCTCCACTTCCGCCACCCCCTCCCCTGAGACGAGCAGCTTATCCCGAGCGAGACAGCTATGGGGTGGTCGATTACTATGAGAAATACAGGGCCCGTCCTTACAGCAGTGCAGGCTACGATGACAGGCGTGCCATCCCCCCTCCTCCACCTCCTCCCTCAGCGCTGGTCAGAGAACGTCTCGGAATGGGGTCCCTTGACCCATATGAGCGGCGCCCCCTGCCCCCTCCTCCTCCATCCTACATGGCCAGAGACCGAAGCCCCATCAGGCGAACCCCCCTTCAGCCTGCACCGTCAGCGGCTAATGGATACTCCTATGAACGGTCCCGACTCTCTCCAGTTTCCAGAGCTCCGGTATACGCTGCTTCCCTCTCCAGGGCTTCCTTTTCCGAGAGAGGGCCGCCACCGCCGCCACCACCACCTCGCTATGCAAGCTATTAGGCACCTGAGAGTGTAATACAAGGTGAGAACAGAGTAGATGTTTCATGACATCTTAAATCACACTGATATACAATATGTAAAAAAAAAGTTAAAAGTAAATGTGTACCAAAGTTAATCAGAGCTGAATCCATCAGCCAGAGATTTTAATTCCTTGCAGATCTACCTCAGCCAACAGCTCAATACACAACCATTAAACACTGCTGGTAGAAGCCTAAAATATTGCTGCTTTAATATCAAAGATCAGCCTTGCGCGAAATCAAGAGAAAAACGCGCTCCTTGACATGTGTGGTGTGTTCTCTTTCCAGGTTTAGAATATGACAAGATCGTCGTCGTCTGCTGATGCACGTGGCGCTATACATCCCCCTTGTCTATGGCGGATTGCGTTGCGTTCGCCTGAGACTTACTGGAAGATACTGTATTGCGGACAGCCCCGTACTTAAAAACATACAATTCTCTGTCTACAGTTCACGTGTTCTTCTGAGCTGTATATGAATTTTCTGTTGCTCTGCTTGTTTTGCTGTTCAAATCATTAAAATGTTTTGCAGAATAGGATGCTGGATTAGGTGCTTAGTCTGTTCCAGTGTGATGTAGCATTGTTGACGGCCAAAAAGTATACGCTCTGCTTTTCACTCTTTCTAAATGGATATGGCCTCTGGGAAGCCATTTAAATGAAATTCCATGCAGTTTATTTAAAAACAATGATTGTGTTCAGGCTAAGGTAGGTGGTTGATCACAAAATGCTCCACAAAATCAATACAAAAAAAAAATCATTTTAGGTGTGCTTAACATATAATACTTTGTAATAACTCTAAGATGTGCGTTCATATTTTAGCATGACAAATCAGGATTTCCAGTGTGCTTTTGTTCTTTATACAGTCTGTGTTCTCTTTTCCTGCAAAAACAGAATCCATAGCACAGTTATGTATGCTTTTATTTACTTCACAAGTTGCTTTTCACTTGAAAGGTTTTTAATAAACAAATGAAACCAAAAGGACGTTTTAACTGTCAAATTATTCAACGCTGGGTAGTCCTTTTAGCCTACGGACCTGGCCGAGAGCCACGATACGCCAGGCTAGATATGTGTAATAAGACGCAGGCGTGCTTTATGTATTTCTCTACACACCCTTGTGAGTTATCAGCTTGACACATGGTAGGCGATGTTTATTTTCGGCCCTGTTTATTTTCACTGAAAATGCTGAAAAATTGTGCAACTTTCAAGTTCTCAGTTTAAAAACCAACACCCGATTTGTTCCATTGAAATTTTATGTTGATCTGTGTTCACCTGAGCAGTGTTGCAATGCTAAGTGAATGGGGAAAAAAATAAAAATTTGGAGCATCTGCTCTCTGGCAGTGACTCTGACTTGCCCTCTAAGATGTTCAAAATTTATACAGCTCCACAAACCCAGGAGTAACACAACCTAACTTCAGTTTCCTGTGCTCTTGTGTCTGCACTGAAGGTTTTAAGTTGCGTTCGTCGATTTGCTGTGTGTTGTCCCTGGCACGCACGGACCTACCCCCACCCCAATAGCATCTACCTTTACCTCCTTGTGTTGACAGTTAGTGGTTTTCATAGAAGTAGAGCTATGATTAACTGAGCTTTGCAATGGGTCTTGTTTCTATCATCTTTTGAGTTGTTTGAAAGTTTTGACATTCTTCATTTCTTTGTCACTGAATCCACACTTTCCATTTCTGTCCCAACTGTCCACATTTATAAACCTCTATATGTGTACCTCAAATCACATGCAGCTTTTGGTATCCTTAGTATCTGTGCTCTTTGTAGGTTATTAGACTCTATGCAGGAGATGCCAGTTCATGGTAAGTCATCCTCTGAAGATGTCCAGCATCCTGACGAAAAGAGGTAGATATTGTTTCAGCTTTACTGCTCAACATCTGTTACTGTCACTGTAAATTGTCTCATTCTGGTGTTTTTGGATTCATACTACAGTTTGGAGAAAGATTTCTGGTCTTTTTTTTTTTTTTTTTTTTATTAACAAAGTTTTGTTGATGTTGAATTGTTGAGAATATGGTATGTTGTATTAAACAATCTATGGACATTTTTCAAACACATGATGTTCCTATCTTGATTTATAAATCTTGGTTTTAAAGGCTTGACTAAAACGACAGCTGTGTATTGGTGGGGCTGAGATAATGGTTAATAGCGGTGACATGATGATTACTGTTCCAGGTGCTGAGACTTCATCACTATTGTAACATTGTGACTTGTGCTAATTAATTCACTTACTGCCCACTGTAACCTGCCAGTCCTATTGATCTCGTTACAGTGTCTTCTAATACTATTATTAACAATAATGATGAATATTATCTGATTATAATATAATTCCCCTTTAATGGTTACTAATCAAGCACAAGCTAAAGTCTGTCTGAACATTTGTATGCACTTTTTGTGTATCAGTGACCAAATTAGCAATTTAACATTTGAGTCCTTTGACTGAATACCTCATTACATGATGATATATACTGCAAAGTAATTAAATGTCATATGTTTCAGCACAAATTACTTGCTTAAAGGGGAAGTGGTTGTTCACTCATTCACTCTCATGGCCTTTAAACATTAATTATCCCCCCATTATTAAAGGACCACAGACATTATGATACAGGCAATATTATTAATTTGGATTGCACATTTGTAATCTTAAAGTGACAATACTGGTAATAATTAACCTTGAAATGAAACAAAATATAGTAGCTGTTTTATAGTGAATAATAGTTTTATTTTGGAGTGTCTCTTAGTGAAACAAGGGCAAAATAGGCTGCCATTTGAAGGTTATGGGAAATGACCAGGGATACGAGTAGGACAGCCCATTTCATAAAACATGGCCCTGATCTGCATTAAGTTTGGATCTCTGTCCCTTTCCTTTTTACTCCACATCCTTGCTGCCTTGGTTAGGACTCCATGGAGAGTTTTGACATGCATTTTTTACTCAAGCTGTATCAAAGCATACTCATTTATCTTCCGAACAGAAAACAGACAGGCAGAATAGAAGAGGACAGGAGCTATTCTTGAGGTCTCAGAGCCTCTGGGAGTAATGGAGACATCCATTGTTTCCATTCTTTACATATTAGATGTGTGTTTAAAATTCTAGGTCAGAAAGAGGCTGATGGATTCTGACACTGTGCGACAAGTCACCTCTCCTCAACTGAGCATGAAAACACAGACACACCTTTGGGTGTTTCTTGCACTCATCAAAATCCATGTGCTTAACTACATCTGGGAAGCACTGTATATATGCAAAGAAACGTGTGAATTTGCTGGTGGCGGTGCTTCTGTCACATAACAGAAGTTTCAGATGCCTAAAATAAAAAGCAAATCACTTGAGATTCGTGATGCTAAATCTCTATTTATAGCAGGTTTGCTGTTTTTGCTGTTTCTCATGTCCATATCATATCCATATAAAAGGGTCCACTTTAAGCCCTTTTTTGTGTCTGTGGGGTACAATACGTTCCCATACTGTATTACTACTGCATGTTAACTCCTCTATTAGCAAAACCCATATTTTACATTCCTGGTCAAATTGTGATATCTCAAGCTACTCCCACTACTTACAGTAACTAAGGGGGTGAGGGGTGGTACAAAGTCAAACAAGAGAACCAATCAAAAGCAACACTCAAAAATACATACATGCTGCCAAAATACTGGAGGTCAAAAATACATACATGCTGCCAAAATATTGGAGGCTGTCTAGATGTAGAGACATTCCTTGTAAGCCATCCTACCCATGATGGTGTTATTTGTCCCAGAAGCCTTGCTGGCCCACATTGTCTGAAAATATGCCAAACAAAGGCACTCCGTAAGGCGAAAAGATGCAAAGCAACAGAAATAATGTTATATATACATAAGCTTTTACTGAGAAGAATATATTGAGATGTTCAGATGTACTTCTTTGTAATCAAGAACATGTTTATTAGTAACTAGTAGTAGTTTTCCTAGTATTACTAAGGAAAAAGGAGGAAGGGAGAAGAAGAAGAAAAGAAAGTATAGTTGATAAATAAACAAATACAGAAAGGCTACTGGAAGAATGTGTGCCCCAAACCACCGACACCAGAGTCACCATCAGTCATGATGGTAAATCAGTGTTAAGAATAGTAAGAATGTTATTTTATGTATAAATATGTATAAGTAATATAATTAAAAATTGCAAAAATATTAAGTTAATTAATATATTTACATAGTTAGAAGTGAGTTAAATAAGGGTGGGCCATCAATTTCACAGAATAAATAAATTATCATTATCATAATAATAATAATAACTTTGTACTTCTGACAAATCCTCAGGCTGGACATTTGCAGCTCTTCTAAAGAGACCAAGTCAAAATCAAAGCAGCAACACCCTGTCTTCAGAAGTGAGTAGAAATGTGTTGCTTTCTGTATGGTGTTGACTGAATTTCTCTTTTTAGGATTGTTTGAAAACTGGACATGACAGTTTATTGTGTTAGCAGCTCCAACTGGCTGACTGATAAAGTTAAGAGGCTACCATAGAATCCAGACAGCAGCAAGCCTGCTTTATGTTATTGTTAGCTGGGACACTGCTTTCCCAACAAAAGCCCAAATCCCATATTAACTTGTCCTCCACTTGCTCAAGTAAATTTCAGATGATTCCCAGGTGAAAATGACTTTCTGTTTACTACAAGGCCCTCACTAGCACAACAGTCACTGAGATTCTTCAGTCAAGTACAAAATACAAAAACAGGTGTAAACATGAACCAAAATGAAATCTTAAGTTTACATATGAAACATATGTGTATGGATACTTGTTCTTGAATAATCAAGCGTATAATCTGACAACCAGCACCTGTCTGACTTTTAACACACATGCTTAATATGAATATGATAAATACACACTTATCTAGTGAAGGATTTCTGAATTAAATGTATATATGTTCACTTCCAATGAAAAGTCAACTCCCTATACGTTGTCTCAAAACTGTAATTATCATATAATATGTGATGGTGGCTCTATTTATATTTGTGGCATAATATTCAGAATATTAATATTTGTTTGGTGTGCTTTAAGTTGAAAAGTGGATGAGACTTTGATCCTTCTGGGTTCAGGGGTTTATGTCTGGTGTGGCTCCCATGAGGGGACTTAGCTGTTGCTTTGATGTTGAGCAGACAGTTCTGCATAGTCAATAAACACCTCCCCAAGCCCTGCTGCAAAAAAAAGCCACCTGACTCCTCTGTGTTTCTCACTTTGATAGCTTTGCAATTGTTTAACTGTCTTGGCTGGCTCATGGCTATTGAGCATGCACCAGGATGGCATCCAAAAATACGATCTGTTAAGGTCCATTTTTGCCTGGGCCATATGCCACAGCCCACGTCTCTGTAGGCGACTCAATCTACCCTCCTTATTTATTTAACAACCCTATGAAAGAGTCATGAGTTCCTAGTTCAAAATATGTGACAGCCAAAAGACTGCATCTGTCTGCCATTAAAACCATCTTTTTGGCAGCCTGCTAAAACAAACTCATGGCAAGCAAATGTCTATACTCAACCTATAATTTATGCTCACGTCAGGAGACAGCAGATTGTTTGCAGGCCAATTATCTGGAAAATTATTATCAAGGTAAATAGGTGAGGAGATGAGGGACTGAGCCATCCTACACTCCTGTTCTTCTTCCATTTCCCCTGTGCAAGGTGTGAATATGCCACTGTGAAATAACTGAGAGCTCAGTTGTTGTTTCACCTTGAAATGGCAAAGCATACTACAAATTATTTGGCTTCTGCCTACTTGCCTCAAGGACAGCGGGCTGCTGAAATTTGATGGGGCAACTGAGGCAGGTGCTGTTGGGAGATAGACGATGTGATCTGATGAAAACAGCAGAGCCAGGCTGCTGCTCCTATTTGTCAGCATTGTTCCAAGATATCTTGGTGAGTATGGGTTTCATTTTTCATTATTTTCTCCATCTTTTTTCTGATATGGTGTTTTTATCAGTCGCTGTAGTTTTCCCAAGAGCCAACCATCATGTTATATCAGTGATAAAGGTTCATCTTATTTTACTTGAATACCAAAACAAAAAAGATTTGTAGAAATAAAATCAGTTCCTGTTGAGACATCTGATATTATTTCATAGTTTTACATCCTGAAAAATGTGATCCATTCAGTCTGTGTTCATGTGGTTCAAGTTAAATTTGTAACTGTACATTAATTTTGTGATATTTTATAGAGTTCAGATTCTTGAACCATGACATATTAATACTGTATGTACTTGCTATAATACTTTCACTTAAATTAGCTCATTTGTATTCATATTAATTAGACAGTATTGTAATTTATTACTGTACTTCAAGAAAGCTAGGGGGCTTTCATGAGACAGATTAAAAGAAGGCTGAAATATTTTGCCTTTCAGCTCCAATACACCTGTTCCTACACTTCCCATAATGCAGCTCAATAATTTCTTTCATAACTGTTTTCACAGGCTTTGTAGTACTCTGTGAGACTTGTAGATTTACACAAATGTAAAATCAGTGAATGCACCTCTGATATTTTCAATTTACTGTATATCCTCATTAGCAAACACAACAGGGATCCAGGGATCCTTTTCTTTAAGTTGACATTAGGGTAGTTTGGCCATGAAGTCCTGATTTTAACAAACTACTGTGTAATGGAGAGTGCACCACACTTGTCAGCTAACATTCTTAATAGTATCTTAAGGCAATACCCTAAAGCTATCTGATTCCCAAGCCTCAACACTATTGGTTTAGTCTCTTTAGCAGCTAATTGATCAATTGAAGTTAATGACTGGCCGGGGTGTTCACAAACTAATGTTCCCAGGTGTATGGTTCCAGAGTAGAAAGGAAGAGTAATAATCAAGTCAAAGGTTGTCCTGGAGATGTTTGACTGTCTTGGCCTTTGCTCACTGCTTATTAATGGTCCATGGGTGCACAGGGGAATGGGATCAAAATTCAAGTACAGCATTCTCCCTCAAGTGCCTCCCTCCTAACTGTAAAAATGTCTTTGTGTTTGTTTTGATTACATTTAAAAAATATATAGTCAAGTTGCATTTGGCAGGACTGAACTGTTAACTACAAAGTGTTGTAAAAGAGTTGCACTTATCATTTTGGAAATTTCATCATATATGAATTTAATGCAACACTTAACAAGTAACCAAACTGATCAATAGATAATGAAAAATTACACAAATATACACTGAAGACATACAGTAGATAGATAGATATTGTTCCTGAGGGGTAATCAGGAAATTCGGTATGACTCTATGCTGTAGTGTGTCAGCCTAAACAGCCCCCAAACAGTTGCTGAAAGTGTTTCGAATCACTGAGGGTTTGCATTCTAGAATAATTAGATCCCCAAAACACAGCTGTGTCTAATCAAAGGCTTATTTTCCAAATCGGGCACATTCAAATATTCATTAAAATAATGATGGGCTATGCTAAAATCTCTGTCAGGATTACAGTCATGTGCTCCGTATATTAGAGGTGCATATCACTGTTGTTCACAAGGACTCCACGCTGACTGATGCTAATTACAGGCTGTTCCCAAAAGGTACAGATGTGTTTCAAAATCACTTATATTTGACAGCACCATAATTATGGTATGGAGTGTGCTTTATCGCGTGCGGCAATTTTGCAAAGCAATTTATACTTTTCTATAGACGTAATAACTGTATGACAGGGTAGCTCTGGGAGATCAGCTGAGTTCTTAAAGTTCCAGTAGAGAAATGTTCAAACTGGATAAACAACACAAAAGGGACTGATCAGTCTATTTGATCTCATCCCTTGGAACAGTCTAGATGTCAGACACCAGTCGAATGCCTCAGCAATGACTTTCTCTTAGCAAAGCTCATGGGATGTGCAGTACAACAATGGCAAGGCACCACAGAGCTGTAGAGATATTACAGTCTAAGCTGTTTTGGCTTTTTTCAACAGTCACACTGTAGGAACCCACAGAAGAATTTTCTCTCATTCAGTGAGACAAAATTGCCTGGCTTTGCTCAGCTTTCAATTATTTAAAAGGAGTCACAAGGAGAAAGATGAGGGTGAGAAAATCCTGTTTCTCTTACATTACATAGCAGTGGAGAGCCCTTGAGAAGCCTCAGTTGTCTTATAAAATAATACAGCGTTATCTGAAATACTTTTATTTTCCTTTTTTCCTCCTGACTTCAATCATGGCTTGACTGTGGTATTACCTTTTATTGTATTAAAACCACATCAATACCACTGCTCGTGTTTTGCACTCAAAGTATATTCATTATCAAAAGCCAGATGGTGCACTGAGCTTTAGTATTTTACAAATGAACCAAAGGACATCAGACAATTTTCAGTTAGTATTTCAGCTTTGAAACGAAGAATTACTGCCCAGTAGTCATTACTTTAAAATGGCCAACATGCAGGCAACTAAATCCATATTTTACCCACAAACACAAATGACTGCTGAAAACGTGCTGTGGGTTATTAGAAGGCATACGATTTATTACAGTTTACGGCAGCCAGGAAAAGTGTTGGCTTAAATATCTGGGCAAAATAAATAAGCCTAAGATCTCTGGGCAGTTAAATAACTCATTTATATGGTCTAGAATGCTTTGCCATTTTCAACAGAGATGGAATAGAAGGGGTTTTTTGTTTCTTTGTTTTAATCTATCTATCTATTTATTTCACTGTGAATTGCAAATGAAATGAATTAAATGTTTCCTGATAGCAAGTCTGCTTTGGGAGCATTTTGGAAATAAGAGTTTTCTTTTTGACAAGTTATCCCTTGGATTCTTCTGATTATTGATCCACAAATATAACATGTATTTGTGAAGAAAAAAAAATCTGGTAATTAGGAATTAGGAGCCATTCAGTGATGCATTACTAGAACATGTACAGCACATTAAACACTGGCCAATAGTAGGGCAGAGCTTCTTTTTTTTTTGGTTTATCAAACAATAGCATGCATACTAGAAGTGTGACATATAAAAAATTGTGATTATCGGTAAGTGGTTTGATGGTGTTTGCACAAAATGTATTAATTGAAATCCTAATACAAGTCAAGGCATGTTATAAAAACATCTAAACATTGCTTATGTCAAGCCAGGCTGACTGAAATAAAGTCAACAGTCAAGATATATGAATGAAGTAAAGTACATTTACATACCAGACAGTACAACCTGAGAGATTTATAAGGAAACACAAAAGTAGCTTTGGCAGGTTAGTTCTGCATATTGCACAAACACAAGAGAAGCCTTTCACTGGTGTTTTGACTTCTGCTCTTTGACTCAGTTCAATTCAAACAATGAATGTCCCCCTTTTCCATTCCACTTAATTGACTTTTTTCAGAGGTTGCACCTTAATAAAGGAAAACATTAGGTATAGAACAGGATAAATACACATTTGATGGATTTCTTTGTGCAATTGCATCAACTACTAATGACATGGATTGCTTTTGCATATATTCATGTTGGCATGTGCATGTAATTATGTGATGCAGCTTTCTACACTTGACTGAACAATGGCGTACATATTTTGTTTATTTAGTCTCTATGCCTGAACAGTTTTTGTTCTTATTCAGCCTGACAGTACATCACATCTGTGCGCTGCCTACACTCAGTCATCTGTTGTTGGCCCCTGTCTCAATGTGAAAACTCAGTTGTAAGAAACTTTATCCTATATTTAAGTCACCGTAGGCCCAGACTTTTTTTATTTGACATGAAGTTGCAGGAAGTTGGGTCATGACCGAAAGGGCAAGATCCCGGATACAAGCGGCCGAAATGAGCTTTCTCCGCAGGGCGGCCGGGCACATCCTTAGAGATAGGGTGAGGAGCTCGGTCACCTGGGAGGAGCTCAGAGTAGAACCGCTGCTCCTCCACATTGAGAGGAGCCAGCTGAGGTGGCTCGGGCATCTGTTTCGGATGACTCCTGGACGCCTTCCTAGGGAGGTGTTCCGGGCATGTCCCACCAGGAGGAGGCCCGGAACAACTTCTGACTCTATTAAAAATGTGAGCCGCAGAGCTTTATCCTGGAGACATCAGATCCAAATTTCTGCCTGCTGGATGGTTATCTCAGGCTCAGCAATCTAGAACAATGGTACAAGCCAGTGAGGAATGATCTGTTCACTAATCCCATGCTCCTTGTTCTGGAAGGATCTGTGACACAGCCGACTGCAGAGACCAAGTGCTCTTCGGTAGAATTTACCTGAGGACTTGTTTCTGAACACATTAAAGAGACACTCCAGAGACTCAAAGCTCTATGATCTCTGAAAGCAGTGTAAGATGGCAGCTTGTGGTTGTTGAAAGTACAGTGTAAAACAGGTGTGCTGTTACACTACAGCTTGGCACTTCTCTAAGGGGAGCAGATTGAGATATAGTAAAAGAAAAAAAAAGTGTTGGTGCAGTTAGTCAGACATGTGCAAAGTATTTATTTGTGTGTAAATGGTGCAGAGGCACAGATGCACAAGCAGATAATCCATGACAGTTAAAGAGCTGCACCCTGGCCAGAGGAAAAGAAAAAAGCAAAAACACTGGAGAAGTGTGCAGCCAGGTGCTCTGAAGAATATATTTTGTGTAAGTGGGCAGTGTTAACACCAGTGCTTCTAAACTGCTGAGTTAACTGCCATGGTTATGTTACATTCAAATAAAGACTTTCCCCAATTTTATGTAATCATTAAACTGCTGCTTATGCCCCACAGTGTATCAGATAAATTTGACCAGCATTGCAGACATCCTTGGAAGCTAAAAGGGTGATAAAAAAGCTTGTCTAGAATATCTGGCTTACTACAACGACTTCTCACGTTTTAAATAGTACAACTTGTATTTGGCAATGTTTTTTTTTTTCTTTAAGATTAGAGACAATGTAACTTCAGTAGGAATTGAAGATATTTTTACAGAAACCATCCTCAGCATTCAGACTTTTCATTTTATAGAGTGCAAATGTGTTGTTTTGGAGCAAATACAGAATGTTGATATTTAATGGTCTGATTTGCTTCCAAAATTCCAGGCCTTTTAGGAGCCCTATGTAAGATTGTGCTCTCAGGCTCCTCTAGTCAGTTCTCTGCATTCACAATCCTACTAATATCAGTGCTGTTTGGCCCAGCCAATAGTACTGATATTAGCCTCCTGGAGTATGAGTAATTAAACCTGTCACTAGTGAGGTCTAAGGCTTCTCTTAATTAACTTGAATTATGTTATGTTGGTGTTTTTGACTAATAGGGGTCCACTCACTTTGCAGGCATGTACACAATAAATTGACAACCTCTCTTTTGTGCCACTGTGCTCTGCAGCTTTGCCAAGTTATTTTCTTGTTTCCATGGATATTGTATAGCCAGAGCCAGAAATGGCTGGGCTGCATCACAGACAGACAGGTTTTTCATGTTGCTGTTTTTGCTAATAAGCTCCATAAGGGAGCACCTCTTACGACAATGACTGCGAGATATGCAGTATATGGATGTAAAAAATATGACAATACACATTTTGCTTTGAAATAAACCCAATAAACTACAATTAATGAAATTAAAATAACATGTACAATAAAGTGAGATGGTGCATTAATAGAAAAACATACAAAATGATTATTTGAACTTGTTAAGATATACATTTATGGACAGGTCAAGTTCAGCAGACAGTATTAACCATTTCAGCTCCATTGCTGTAATTACTCTGCTGGGATTGTAAGAGCTAAAATAAGCATATACAGGTACACAGTAAGGAAATGTTTTCTAGGTGAGATATAATTAAAAGTGAAACATACACACACCCTGAAAGAGCTCAGGAGGATGGTCTGAAAGACTGTGACATGTTGCAAGGCAGCTGACATCCTCTCACTGGTTCAGAGTTTGAGCTGCAGTACCTGTTACCATCTGTGCTCTGCACCACTGTGTTAGTGGTGCCAGTATGTGTAAAAACAGACTTGATGGTAGCCAGAAATAAAAATGTAACTGTATTTTGTTATGAGTAAACTATAAGCAAGCTAACAAACGAAATGTAAATGATGGAAAAAACTTTTAAAAAGGTCATCAGATGAACCATTTGCAAGGCAGTTAATTAATCATTGACACAATGTTGGCATAACCCATGAAGAGCTCTCTGTCTTTTCTTTGTTATACACTGGCATAGTGCAAACATGGAGCAGAGACAGTTTTAGCAAGGCTACAGAACAGTAGGTTGTGTCTTGTGTCTGTCACAGTGTTCAGATTCAAGTCCGACTCAAATCCTGATTTTCAGGACTTGTGACTTGACTTGAGCACTGATGACTCAGACTTTGACTCAGACTCGAGCACTGACTGCACCTGGGCACTTACCACCATCACATTCAGTAACAATAACAGAGAAAATGTCAAAAAACACACCCCACTAATGTTAGATATAGTAACATCAGCTTTTAAAGTGACTCAACCACTGGGTTCAAGTTTTCCTTTATCCTGTCAGGTTTATAACTCAGTATAACAGTATTTAGTTCTGCTGCTTAAATGTCCCATAATATTTGCTGCAGTGACATTACTGCACACATGGAAACATTTGCAGTTAGCCTACTCATAGAAGCCTCTCTCATAAAATCTTTAAAGAAAACACACACACACACACACACACACACACACACACACACACACACACACAAAATCAATACAACACACCATAAAGAAATCACCTGGAAAGATTGCTTAACACAATTATAAAACAGTGAGAGCAGGGTCAGTTGTTTTTAATGTAGACCTTGATGACTCAAACTTGGGCAATGGGACTCAACTCATACTCAAACACTGGGTTCTCATCTACAAGACTGGTCTGCCTGGTATAAACCCAGTAACTGAGGTAACCCGAGATTGATGGGACCAAAAAATTGTAAGCATACTTTTTACACTGCTTGGCAAATTGGAAAGCTAATAAGATTAGTTTACAATTAGTGGGTACTTGGTCAGTAAGATAAACTGCCTAACCAACAGTAAATATCCCTAACCTTGCTTCACTACATTCTTTCAATTAGCAGAGTCAGAAGATTTTTCATTATCAGTTCCACTGTCTTCTATTTCTTGTCTTTTCATTATGTTAGTGTAATGTTACTTAGCCAGAAAATAGGTGGGGGATGGCTGGATTTGGTTTAATTCTGCCAATGAAGAGAGCAGCTCTGCTCTGAAAATGTTTGCATAAAACTCCAATCTGTATGAAACTGAATAAGTTAATCTTGCCAACATCATCCTTTCCTACATTTGACCTCACACACAGTCATGTCTGTTTACATTTTGCAAGGACACTCACTGACATAATGTTAGGTCACTAACGTGTTCCTACCTCTCTCCTTCTCCTTGGGGTTGTGGGGCGAGCTACTAGGCGTGGCTGGCAGGGAGTGAGCACAGCTGTAGCCTTCGTGCCAATTGACTCACGGGTATTTAGTCTGGGCTCAGCTGCTTTCTCCTGCTCACGCCTTGGCTTACTGGCCACTTGCTGCTCCTGAAATCTTTGCCCACCTTTATGTCCCCGTTTCTCTGGTGCTTTTTGTCTCGCTCCAACGCTTAGCAGTTTCCTGGTTCCTGTGTACCTGCTCGTCTCAGCATCTTGCTGCCATTCGGCAGAGCCTGCCAGACAATGCGTTACTCTTTTGCTTTGGTATCCTACTTTGTACTTTTGGCTCTTGGCTGTAACACCTAATGCATTCCCTAGCCACACACCATGCCCTCAATCATCATATCTAAATTCTTAACCTTAACCCTAATCTAAATCTGATTTGCACCTTGGCCAAGTCTCAAGCTTCATAAAGTCCTTTGAATATTTAGAATTGACTAAATTGTCCTCACCTGCACATCTAATATAGTTTTACCAATGGCAAAATGTTTGTCCTTCAGGTGTGTGTGGTTATTCTACAGCTCGATTGCAATTATTTATTTCTGTCTCAGTGGATAATTTTCTCTGCAGTCTTATCAAAGCAAAAAAAAAAAAAAAAATGCACAATACATTTACTTGCCTTAAACACCAGCTCTTACCTAGGCCCAACAGTATAATATATTTATGAGGAATGGACCGTGTTTCTCTGCAGATATGCACAGCCTAGCTTTGCCATTAAAAATAATTAAACTTGCTTAAAGAAATGAGTTGCAGGGAGCTACTGGAAGAGGTCTGATTGCTTAGAATTCATGTTATATAAGTTTAATTCGAAACTAATCTGTGCAAGGTAAATGCATTTGCAAGAAACGTGTGGCCAAAAAAAAAAAAAAATGTTGCATTTTACCATCAATTATGCTTGTTCACCAATAAGGTCTTTACAGTAAGACTGTGGTTAATGTGAAATTAATGGGAAAGAAGGTGAGATTCTTCACAGTGTTTAAATTACTAACAATGTAGGAAACAATGGTCCACAAACAACACAGTCCTAAGACTGATTTGATATATATAGCTTTTAACATAGAGCTAATTAATGCAGGAAACACTTTTACAGCACAGTATTTCTACCAGTGGCTCCCATTCAAGGTGCAGCACTGTGAGAAAATTCTAAAATAGGGATTTGTCTGATATAAATTTAAAGGGATAATTTTGTTTCAGAAAAAGTGCTTTCTGTTAGAGAATTAGATGAGATTAATACCACCCTCACGTGAGTGCATTAAGTATAGAAGTACAGTGTTTAAACCGCTGACTGTATAAAAATGGATAAGGTGACTCCCAGAAGTGAATCCACTGCGTGTTGATTGCCCCCTGGTGGCTGGTTGCAGTATAGGTCATAAATTCCACCCCATCCATGTTATGGATGGGACCTGGGCCAAATAAAAAATTTGAGTACAAATTGAATATATTTTTCCCAGAGGTGATTTCTCTTCTTTTTAGTGAATATTATCACACTGATGTGCGTAGAAATGGTCATTTTTCTCTTTAGTGTATTACCTACTTTCAACATTAATAATTTTACGATGTATAAAAAGGGTTGTATTTTGTATGATTTGACAGTTTTGATTGCAGACATAAAACATTACTGAACGACTAGGATCCTATTGTGCAGAAACTGGTTGCAAAATGTCAAGATGGCACCACTGTATTCATGATTCTGACTTCTCTTGTGGATAGTCTACCGCAGTGGTGATGTGTCGTCCATATTCATATACAGACTATGGTATAAACAAAGACGCTCTATCAAAAAGGGCCTCTGGGTTGATATTTATCAGGAGATTAACTAAGAATTATTTTATGGGTCCAATTCTGTACTTACGGTAACAAACATGAGCGTGGTATCAATTTTCTCATCTAACTCTGGGGAAAAAAATTAAAAGTATATTTTGCGGGAACTTCCTTTAAAACTCTTGTTTTGGATATATATTGTTTTTAAATAGCTACTTTTGTTTCTATTTTCTTTTTATATCACATACTAATGAATGTATATATTCTGCCATTACTTGTGAATTCATATGCTTGTTTTGACCATTTGTATAAGTTATACAAGGAATCTGATAAAGTATCTGACATGAAAATTACATATAAGCATGGTTTAAAAGAAAGCAAAGTAATATAAATTCATTAGTCAATTGTTTAAAGAATAATACACAAAGCTTAAAATTGGTAAACATGGGTACTTCATCACTCCTGAGTAATTTGGTCTGCATACAGTATTTTTGCTTTGCCCCCTGGTGGCACACACACACACGCACACACACACACACACACACCTGCAGGTACTATTTATCATTCATGGAGAGAGACCACACAAGATTAACCTTGATCTGTCCTAGAACAATGCATCACTGTATTGCACAAATGTCTAATACTTGGCTTTAGACAGCATCTGTTTGATTTGTATTTTTATCACAGGCTCAATTTTAACACAGATTAAAAAAATAAAAAATTCACAGACTGTGTGTCAAGAAAAATTATAGAAGTTGTTGCACAGGAGTCTACGTAGGTGGTTGTTTAGATAACAGATACGTAGAGTGAGAATGGATGAGTCTTGCTGCATACATTGTGTGTTGGGGGAGTAATTGGGTGGGTTCAGTGCAGGAAATAGGAAACAGACAAAAGGATGAATTGTGTTGACTCTCTTAGCCAAAGATAGAGATCTCCACCACATTCAGACCTTTCTCTTTGAGAAATTATCTACTTACAAATCCCTTCATATTTCCAGTGGACCAAAATGTATCCACTGCCTTTACATTTACAGTACTATAATGTCTAGAAAACAGTGTGTGGTCACCTCCTTTCACCTAACAGGAAAGCTAAAAGGGCAGGGGGATTTCTGGTTCCTCTGCTTCTTGCTCAGGGCCTTTCCGATGGTTGGTAAAATGACTCCTATGGAAGATTATTTACATTCATTTTGATTCTGTTCAAACTCCTCTGGTGTAAATATTATTTCATCCTGCAACATCTGGTATTTTTATGCCTCCATGTCAGTGGTAGCTGCAGCCAGAGGCATCATGTTTTTGGGTTGTCCATTTGTTTGTCCGGCAGCCCATCTGCCCAGCCTATTCTCGTGAACATGACATGTCAGGAACTCTGAAAAAATGTCTTCAAATCTGGCACAAGTGTTCACTTGGATTCAGGAACGTACATACAGTATTAGGTTTTGATGGCCACAGGTCAAAGATCAAGGGCTCAGTGACCCCACGTTCATCCCATTTTTGTGAATGTGATATCTGAGGAACGCCTTGAGGGAATTTCCTCAAATGTCCACTTGAACTCATTAGATTTGAGTGGTCAAAGATCAAGGTCAGAGGCCTGATGTCTGTCCAATTCCCATGAATTTGACTGGTTGGCTGAGGCATACAACTGCAAACTGATAATTCTAGTTCCTCCATGAACGCTGAGAGAGCAAATATCAGTCCTTATAGAAAATCTACTTGTTCAGACTGTAATGTTGGGTGGAATAGAGGCTTAAAAAGCACTCGTCTTACAATGATTACTGACCATCAGACTAATCTGTATATCTATTGATGGGTATGGTTCTTGTTTGCTTCATCAATAAAACAGGATATAGAGTGTGTTGTCTCCTAACCAGAGGGATGGCAGTTCAATTTACAGCAGTCGAAGTGTCTTTGAGCAAGACCCAAACCCCAAGTTGCTCCAGGTGGCTGTCTACTAGTGTGTGTGTGTGTGTGTGTGTGCGCTTGTGAGCATGAATGGGTGAATAGGCACACAGTGTGAAGGCAGTCTGACTGTGCTTCAGTGCTTAGAAAAGCTCTACATAAGTCCATGTAACATTTACCAAACTATAATATGCAGCTGTTGGTTGTAATAACCTGCTGGCACAAACATCATATAGAGTTGTTTCTTACAGGAGGACAGTCTTCAGTCCCCAGTGGCAGTAACTTTAGAAATCAAAATGAAGCAAATCTGAAATAAGCATGAAAAAATGTTTATTGAAGCTGGACTTTCATCACTCTCAATTAGGCTCCTTTGAGAAACACCCATTTGATCCATATGTCTAAGAAGTCACCATGTGAGCATGACCACACTACAACAGCATCACCCCCAAATAAGCATATGGCTTTCCCCATCTGGACAACTCATTGGTTTTATGATCATGTAGAAGGTGTTGCTGACAGTTCAGTGAAGATGCTGGTTTGTTTGTGCAAAGTTACAATCATACCTTGTTCTTAGTACCTCATATTTACACGTAACAACTGAACATAAAAACTGTTTAACCAATAAGTGTGAATGATAGTGAAAGATACCAAAGTTAGCTTTCTCTATGTAACTGCACAATGTATTCTAGCCTACTTTTTGTACGTATAGAGAATTTACTGTTCTTTTTCAAAATACTAATGTACCTCTGTTGTTTTAGCCAGAATGAATGCATTTATTTACACAAAGTGATAAAGGTTGGGTAGCTAAAAATGTATAGTGTTGTGCTTTATCATCATTATCAAGCCTCTGAATTTCCAGGAAAACCGTGGCAATGTTCCTCCAAAGCACTTGGTTCGGGGAAATCTGTACTTTGTACTGTTCAATAAAAAATATGTTGGGGAAGGGGGATACAATCTAAGGGGTCAGTTAAATTATAAAATTCATGCTATATGTACAACCAAAAAAAGATTCTGTATTTCGATAAGTGGAGTAAAACTATGGAAAAATTTAAGTGTGGACATAAAAAACAGTAAGAAAATTGATGAGTTTAAACACAGATATAAAGGTATGTGTCAATCAAGATATGGGCAAGAACAGGCTTAATGATTAATCAGACGGGAATGTGGAAGTAGAATATGTATCCATGTAGTAATACTGCTTGCAAACCAATGATGATAAGATGATGTTGGGGGTAGGACTAGATAAGTTTAACTTCTTCCTACTCCGTTCAAGCATGTACTAGGTATAAGTAAATTGAAAATATTTTTGTGGACATGTCTGGATTACATACTGACTGTTGTTACATGTTTGAAAGAATAAATAAATCAAATCAAATCAAATCAAATGTTGAGCTTGACTTTATACTTTTCATTCCATTACTGATACCCCACTGTGTTAATCAGAGTTGGCACCTAGGCTTCTCACTTGTGGAAAGATGTCTATGCTTTGCTTGCGGTTTGTGCTAAACAAGTGTGCTCCTGTTTTGACAGGCACATGCATGAGTGCCTTGTCTGAGTGCACGGGGAGAAACTGTTCAAGAGGCACCGTAAGCATCACTTGCGTATAGGATCTGACAAAAGATTTTGTGGCAGCTTCTTTGACACTATGTTATCAGTACACTTGCTTTCTTTTTGCTACTGCAGCAGATCTTTGCTCAAAACAGTTATTTAAATCTATAACTGTGAATAACTGTGTTTTTATGCAATTTGTGTTCTTTTAAAGAGAAAAATGTAGTAAATCATTGGCATTCTTTTCTAAATTGCTGTTCCTGGCACTATTGTTCAAAGCTATGACATGTTAGTCAAAAGTTGTGTACATTCTGTGTGTGTTGCAATAATTGCCATAAGTCTTTTGCAGTTATGTGTCTTCTCAGGAGCTACTGCTCTTTTGTCACCATAGAATATGAAAACACTAAACTATTGTCAAGGAACTGCCCGAGGCATTGTTTTGAAATGTGACTGGGAAGGTGTGTGTTTCTCGCCCCCTAAATGATCTGACACACCTTCTCTGTCACCTATTTCTGTGAAATGGCAGGTGAGATGTGTAATCGGGTGTGCCAAAGAGTATTAACTCTGGAAACATGAATCCATTTATCATTTACATATAATATTACTAAAAGCTTTGCCATTAATTTCCATATTGAAAATTGAGTAAATAAAATGACAGCGTGACCTGCCTTTAAAAGTTGTCCAAACATTACCTCTTCAAAAGAAGCTGTACACATTTCCTATTTGAATGCACACTCTGTTTTTCATTTTTATTTATTAATTCTCATTGTTGTTATTTCCTTTTGCCTTACAACACATTGAGTGCCATTGAGTCAAACATACTTGACCATTAAAGATTATTCAGATTCTGATCTTTTGTCGTGACAATCATGAGGTAAACATTTAAAATACAGCATTCACTGTGGGAATGTGGCGAATTACCTATGCACTGTATTGGTATTTTTTTCGGTTCACATGACAGTTAGCGGCAATATTTCATTAAAACAACTGGGAAAAAACTGTTTAGAGACGGTGAACAGTTGCTTCTGCCATTGTTTTCATTGTAGCAGTCAATAATTGTGCCACCAAAGCCATTGGCATTGGCAAGGAGAGTGGAAGGCAGCTGCTGCTCTCATGAACGTGCATTGATTTGTGCCGCTGCTCTTGGAGTTCATGATGAGTCTGTTTTTTTCAGCTTGCACAACGGCTGGCTGTGTGACCATGGCAACCACAGAAACTACAGGCAGGGAAATGATAGAGCAGCTGATTTCACAGGTACTGAGTTAACAGAATGACGTGCCTCTTTATCAGCAGGGAAACTGGATCAACATCAACTTCTGTCTGATTATCAGGTCTGACAAAATAAATAACGTTCATGATACTAGTAAGCAGCATGGCGGACAGTAGATAGCAGCAGCCTGGGCTGGAAAGCAACCCATTGCTGCCGATTCAAAAAAGAGAACACTGATGTTCCCAGAGTGGTGCAGTGGTCAGCGCTGTCGCTTCACAGCAAGAAGGTTCTGGGTTTGCATCCTGGCCAACCCAGTGTGTAGAGTTTGCATGTTCTCCCTGTGCCTGCGTGGGTTCTCTCCGGGTACTCCGGCTTCCTCCCACAGTCCAAAGGCATGCAACTTAGGTTGACAGGTGACTCTAAATTGCCCATGGGTGTGTGTGTGTGTGTGTGTGTGTGGTTGTTTGTCTACATGAGCCCTGTGATAGACTGGCAATCAGCCCAAAGTCAGCTGGGTTTAGGTTCCAGCATGCGACCCTATTCAGGAATAAATGGTATAGATAATGGAAGGATGATGTTCCCAGGCGCCAGACTCAACAAGCAAACAAGCAAGCAAACTTTATTTGTATAGCACCTTTCTAAACCTACGTTACAAGGTGCTTTCCAGTAAAACATAAAAATAAATAAAACCAGATAAAACATCTACACAATAAAATAACAGCAAAAATGCATAATCAAAACAAATACATCAATCAGTAACATTGTTAAAAGCAACAGCAAGGGCTTGCTGCCTGAAAACACCTTAAGAGTTGTTATTGTTGTAAGTAAACACAACTTATACAGCTGTTGATCTCATCCATACTTGTTGCCATTTTTGTGGTCCAGTTACTGTTGCTGCATTTTTGTCAATATAGTTAACTAACTATGTAGGACATTGACGTCCCCATGCTTATACCCATTCTGAATGATTGTCCCCTCCTGCGCCTACATTATTTGTGAATGCTGTGGTTCAGGGTAAATCCAACTATTTTTTGGAAAAATTGGCTATTTTTATGAGAGTGAGGTACAGTAGTTTCCCCTTTTCCTTTTGTCTCCTGGGATGCTGTGGTTTGACAAAGTGAGAGGACAGTAGGACACAGGAGTGAGGCAGGGGAAACAGCAGAAATGTCTGGTCGGGTATAACAGAGCAGTTGCAGCCTTCGCTGTCAATCTCGCCAAGCCCCCTGTGTCCTGACGAGGCTGAGCCACTCAGTGAATGAAATGAAATTGCAAAAAAAAAAAAAAAGAAAGAAAGAAAGAAAGAAAGAAATGTGGAAAATATGTCAACTAAGATGTGCAAATGGCATCAAATTGGATTAAATATTAATATGATAACACTGGTGTTGAATGTGTAAAGCAGTGACAGCTAGCTAACATTACACAAGCTCCCCATCACTGTGAGAATACCTTTGAGCAAGGCACCAGATGTCAAGCTGTTTCAAGGTCAGCACACTAAGTGGAGTGTATTTACGTGCAAATGAAGCATGAAGTACTATTCTAGTTTAATGTGGTGCTGCAAGCATCAGACAGTAGAGATGACACACAACCAAATGCTGGTGAAGCCGTTAAGTCGTGTAGTAAACATGCAGCATTTGACCAGACACAATGAGTACTGTCAGTACTGATTAAAAGAATTCACTGATTCAACTGCACACGTGACCCTGTAGCAGTGCAGGAGGACCCAGAGCACTGGCTCACGCCAGGCTGAGGATTACTACCTCCACTTTATACACACACACACAAATTCACAGCTCAAAAGCTCTCCATTAGATTAAAAAGCACTCTCTATGTCATTATGACCCAGATTGTAAGGCCTGCTTTGTGTGTGTGTATGTGTTTTTTTCCATTTATTTTGCAGGGACCAGACCCACTTCGGTTCTCAAATTATGGCTCATGTTGTGCCTGTTTTGCCATATGTTCTGTTCAGTGTTTTGAGAAGTAATTTTGAGCCAACAGTGTATCAAGGACATTGACAGGAGAGATTTGAACTGAACCAGAAGCAGATGAGCCATTTGAAATTTTGGAACTAAACACATGGATTATATGTAGATATAGGTAATTTGGTGTGCTAGAGACTTATTTAATTTTGAGAAATAAACTTGCTTCCTTTCTGAGAATGAGATGAGAAGATTAGTATCAATCTTGCATTCTGTCCAAAGTTAAAAAAAATATTCAAATCACTCCAAAATTGTTTTTTCCCCATCTTAGCGGACACCTTGTCATTTGACTTGCAATACGTGCATTCAGGTTTGCTACCACTATGTCTTTTACAGAGACCAAGCCTTGTGCTGACTGACTGTATGGCAATCAAAGGCATTACCCAAGAGTCTGCGTGGAAGCACTGGGTGGAGGAGTGAACCGCTGTTCATCAAGAAAATAAAAGTTACTTTAATGTAACTCCAGTCCTATGAGTATGTTTGGGGTCATATCTGACCTCGAGTATCAGGTGACCATTTCATAAGAGACTCGGAGTTGCCGTAGCTCCGTATTTGCACTTTATTACCTTGTTATATAAGAAGCTAGATGACTGTAGAAGTTTGTGCTTGTTATCACCAAGTTCTTGTGTTGTAGAGCAGTCAGACGGCAAATGGTACAAATTCAATTAAATAAGATACTTGGTTTCATTCTTAACCTGTTCAGCTTTAAATTAAACAGAATTGTTTTTACGTCATCATCTCATCTGCAGATAACATTATTGCATATTGGATTACACAGAACCTAGACAAACAAACACATGTAGTGAACAAATAATTATGCAAGGGAAACAGAATTTGAAGCTTTAATCACCTTGTTGTTGATATCAACATCATTGTTTGCGGAGCAGATCTGTTGGCATGTTATGAAACAGCACAGCAGCAAATTCTGGTTGATCAACACGAGGTGAGTTCTAAATCCATTCAGTCGAATCCAAAATGGGCAATTTGCTTTCCTGCCATCATCAAAGGATTTCACTTGTGATACTAGGCAGCTGATGAGGAGTTAGATTCTTTCTCCCAGAAATGATGCTGCCAGCTCTCTGACTTCATGTGTTTTCAAACTGCCATATTTGTATTTCCCCCCCTTCGAGTAGAAGCGGTAGGCCACACAAACAAGAGTGAAGCATTGAATGTATCTGTTCTGGTTTTGTTTTTGAAGTTATTCCCTGCAGGCTCCAATCATTAAAACAATTATAAATTGTGATACATACAGAATGAGGCTCTACTTCCACAGGAGAATTCTCCCCAGTCCATCAACATCTAAAATGCTGCAGTTAAGGAGTTCAGCCTATTGTAAAATGTATTTGACCAACCTCAAATATTAATTTTAATGACTACATCAAAGGCCCTGAACAGCCTCATTTGTTTAAATGAAATTGTTCCAGACATTTCTTTCATAACTGATGTCCATGCGGTTGGGGTATGACTGTGATTGCAATTACTACTGGGAATTTGATTTGATTGCTCAAAAAAGTGAATGACTTAGTGTGCATGGCTGATCGAACATGCCAGGGAAATACTTTATTTGTGAACCTGACAGCCACAACAGTTAGGGCTACTGTAAAATGGATCTCAGCTGGCAGTATGATTGATCTGCCCACAGGTGGCCGAGTGCAAAAGGTTTTGATTGCCTCTGTTATTCTGTGTGTTTCCATCCTCAGGAGAACCACAGGAGTTAAGAGCAGCATGCCACCAACTACGCAACACTGTTCACCTTCACCCACATCACTGTCACCAACATTAGGGTCAGATGAAGGAGGACAGGAATGAATGAATAAATAAAATGTGAACCATGCTATCCATGCGACATACCTCTGTCCCTTCATATTACTTTGCTAACTACTATGACCTATAAATGGTCCAAATAATCAATATGTTTGACAGGAAGATGTTAGTGAGCAACTTTTATATAATAATCAAAATGTTCTTGAAATATTTACCACAGACCAACTAACCATAAATACAACAGCACAGGATTAGAACTTGGATTGTATAGCAAGACAAACACAGTTAAATATGTTTTAAATGTTTTCTCTGCTTGTTTGTTTAGATTTTGACGGTGTTGTGTTTCTTGAGGAAATAATGTGATGTGAAAAAGAAGACCAGAGTTCAGTTAAAAAGAAAATGCCTTTACTTTGAAGTTTGCAATTACATGATTTACCATCATTATAGTAACTTTCCTCAACAACTGAGTCTTCAGTGAGAAGATTAAACTCAATTTGCTCCTGATCAGAGCAGAGAAGGTTGGCACCTTTGGTACAGCAGAGTAAAAAATAAATAAATAAAAATTGCTGAGGACAAGTGTGGCATCAACAGAACAATGCTAATTTGGAGTGAATAGATGACAGACTGGCGGCGCTTATCTGGGGCCCAGATTCTTAGTCAGAGCTTCCTGTCCTCCCCTGTGATTTTCTCCTCCCCTTCTCCCAGTTAATAATGCTGCACATTATTTCCCATGCAGATAAGCACAAGAGCGTGAAATCAATTTAAGAGCAGAGGAGTGTGAGAACAAACTCAACTGGAGAGGAATGTCTGAATTTCAATATTTTCTCATTTAATAAAGCATCCATGTGCTCTGATTTAATAAACACTGTGCTGGGATGGGAGAGGAGGGCTCAAGGTAGAGGAATGGGTGAGTTGTCCTTCCTGCCAGTTTTGTCGAGGTTAAGGCAGGGTATAAAAAATTCCATGTACCTGCTTTTGTTTTATCCATGAATTATATATTATTTCATAATCCATGTTATTCAGACCTGTTTCTGTTCCCCCATCACTAATTTCTCCTTTACTCTGATAAAAGAGAACAATGTCAGGAGGAGTTTTTGTCCAAAAAAAAAACCACAGTCAATGTTCATTATTATTTAATCACAGACGAGTTCAGCAAAGGTTATTGGTATGTCGCTGAACACAGGCAGAGTTGCCTCTGGCAAGAAGTGACAGAATGAGTAGGAGAGTCGAGATACAAGATGGCGGAGGTGGGTCAGGCTGTCGAGTCAACAAGCTGTGCTCACAATAGGTACAGTGCTGCACACTGAGCATAAATAAACCACCTTGACAAGACAGCATCATTTGTCAACATTAGGTTCTTGTGAAGCAAAACAAAACAGTCAAGCTGACAGTCATTTACAGGAAAACATCTTGGCTGAAGTGTTGAAATAAACCTAATGCGTTTTTAATAGCAGTATTGTTTTCATTACAAGAAAATACCAAAAAATGCAGCCAAGGTAGGCAGAAAGTGAAGTTTAGAGCTAGATGGGACTCTCAAGCTGAGGATTAGAAGTAAAGCTTCCCTGGATTGTGGGTTGTTGCATGACACTGGTTGTGTATCTGTCAGTTGTTTACATACATACAGTATATAAGAAGAATTATCAACACGAACAGTAGCATTTACCTAGTATAGTGTGGTATTATAATGCTAAAAAAGTAATGGATTATGCAAGTGTAGTTAACAGCTCTCTAAAAGACATGGCCATGTATCATTTTATTGATGCTATCTTGTTATTGAACTCTTAATGAGGCTATTTCCAGTAAACAGTATGCATAACTGTCACCTGTGATGATTTCTAACAGTGAAAGCAGGTAAAGAAGACAACAGCACCATTCTAAATGGGCATGGACATTTGTGCAAAGCCTAAAATCAATGTTTAAATTGAATAAAATGGCCGACAAATAAATGATCATCTCAGTTCAGTTTCAACATATGGGAAATGGATTACTTTGCTAGAACTGCAGATCTGTTTACCGAGACCCAACAAACCAAAATTACATTTTCTTTTCTCTTTAACTGGATTACCCTGCAGTGCAGTGTACTGTCAATACATTACATAAAATGAACAGGTAGAGTTTGATCAGTCTTCTCTGTTTTTTTTCTCATCTGACTGGATTTTGAGCTCAATCCTTGGTGGCTACCTTCAGGACTCTGGACTGTACTGGTTCGCTATGTGAACTGTATTTTATGGTCCAAATGCTGAACTTACTGTAGCCTGAGTAACAGCCCTTGTAAGTCTTGTTACAATAGTGCTAGCAATACAGTGCCTTGAAGGGCTTCTCTGTTTTGCAGGGTAGTTAGTTGGCAACAGGCAGGAGCAGGTTGCAATTTTATTGCAGCACCTCTGTAATATTTCAAAGGCTTTAGTATCAGTGCTTTTAATTATTATTTCATGACTGTGACATTATGAAGGGTGACAAATTTCCCCATCAGGGAAATGGATTATTTTGCTACAACAATACACACACGACCACACACCTGTATAATTTGAAGCTGAATGGAAACTATACCTTGAGCTATGTGGACTGTAATATTCTAAAAGGGTTAGTTAATTATTATTAATTATCCATATTATGCATAATTAGACTCTAATGTAATGTTTATGATGTGCTGTTGTGTCAGGTCTTCAATGAATGTATTTGTTAGCTCCAGCAAGACAAAATGCTGGACTCTCGTTGTAATTTTATCTCCACTGCTAAATATATTAAATCTGTGGCAAATTTCAGGTGGTTTTAGCAGAAGGAACTGAAGTATTATCATCACATGGAAGCTGTTCAATGAATCTGGCAGGTATTAACATTAAAATAAGATGCTGTATGGTCCGCTTTATTACAGCCCCATGAATCCAATGTTCCCACTTTGTTGTATCTAAAAATGTATGAATTTCCTCACTGACATAGTTTCTCTAGATACATAAAAGACTAGATTAAAGTGATGCCAACACACTTAAAATCACTGAAACTTAAATGATTATTTATTAAGGAAATGATTAATGTATGACAAAAGAAAATGGGGACACACACATTATTTAACATAAGTGATTACATGGTTGTAATATTATTGTACAGAATTAGTTTGCACAGAAATACAGTGGATGACTGTAGCACATCTGACACTTAAATTAAGAGGAACAAGAATCTCTCTAAAACCAGTGCAAGAAATGACATAAAAGTACTTCTCTAAGGCTTTGGGGTACAGTAATAGGTGTTGTCATTTGAAAGGCACACGCTCTGGATCACAGCCATAACCACTGGTTGGATGGGTTTCCACTCATCTCACTTAAAAATGGAAACTCTAGAGGAAAAGGGCTGCCTCTGTTTCCAAGCAGCTGTGGTTCAAAATGAGTGGACGGGTGTGATTTTGGGGAGCAGTTCTTTTTTTTTTTTTAAGTATTCCTTCTCACTCAAAGACCCTGTTGCATCCCACAAGCAAACTGTGCTCAGATGTAACTTGTCTTGTTCTATTTGGCCACAAATAACCAATAGCCCTGTTTCCTGACAGCATGGATGTTTGGTGTAATAATACACATCCAGTCTTTGAGTGTTGTTTGTCTGTGTACACGTGCGTGTGACAGCTCAGACAGACAGATTTGTAATTCAGCTCCAGTTTTTGTATGTCCAGGCCATCGGTTTTACTCTTATTATACTTTACATTAAAGAAGTGGGGTCATAAAACACAGTAAATTTGAAGGGTTTTTTTTTTCTTTTTACCAAAGTTTGAACATTATTCATCCAAGTGGACACATCTTTGCCCAACAGTATAGCTGTTTGTTTTGCTTTACCTTTGTAACCATCCACACCTACTGTAACATCATGCAACTTTAGGTAGAATTTGTGGCAGCAAACTGAACACGTTTTCTCCCCAGCAAGTCCTCCAAATTTGTTCCAATCTTACGATATGACCCATAAGACCCTTGCAGTGGCAGACTTAACCAGAGTTTGCTGCCATAGTAACAACCATTCATGATATATGACAATATCTATCTATCTTAAACTATTTGAACTATACACCTGAGTTATAACCACTGTGTTACTGGGCTTATAAGATATTTCTTTGCATTTTCAAAAATGTGGACACATGGCATGTGAATATATGTTTTGAAACACTCATTGACAGCTGATCACATGTCAATATGCATTCAGTCCATACTGACAGAACTTTGTCCAGTAATGACATGATGGAACAGAAAAACCATGAAAAAAAGTTCAGCCTTACTGAATCACCACTTTTAAAAACAATTACTGTATAAATAAATCACTTCTATATTCAAAAAATTCCATGCATCTGAGTGATAACGCACCATATTACGTCAAAACATGATTAATGCTCTGCAGCTTCTCATTTAAATAAAGATAGGGTTTTTGTTATTTTTATTCCATACAGCACATTATGCACGAACACAACCATATTTGAATTGGCTTTTCATGCACCAAATATTAAATTAAAAAGATAACAGAATAAATTATCGATGAGGTGGTGACTAAAACTCAACTTAAAATAGCTGAGCACATGAAAGAAAAAACAGACCAGGAAAATGAAACAAAATGCCTTTCAGAGTCTGGCAGCAGTTTGCTTTTTCCTAAACCTTCTTAATATTCTACAAAATACTAAACTCACCAAGTAAACAATAGATTTTCTCTCCCTAGTCTTTCCATGAAATAGGCACAAAACAAAAAATAACAGTGTCCTCATGGTTACTGAATTATATCTGGGCAGATAAACTCATACTGCAAGTGTAACATGCAGCACTAGGAGGTTGTTCTATACATTTAAACAGCCAAGTGTTTTACTTTATTGGAGAACAATGCTTGTTTATCTTTTCTGGCCCCTTATCCTTTCATTTCCAATAATCTCCTAAATACTGTATGTGTGAGTGTCCTACAGGCTGCTGCCATATGAGTGAGCACTGATTGGTTTAGCTTGCAGACATCCAATAGCCTCACCAAACCTTACACTGAAATGCGGTGTTACTTTTACGCCACACATAATGGGACACACACCTTCCAAAAAGTTCAACTTTTGTCTCGTCTGTCCACAGAGTATTATTCCAAAAGTCTTGGGGATCATCAAGATGTTTTCTGGCAAAACTGAGACGAGCCTTTATGTTCTTTTTGCTCAGCAGTGGTTTTCGTCTTGGAACTCTGCCATGCAAACCATTTTTGCCCAGTCTCTTTCTTATGGTGGAGTCATGAATACTCACCTTAACTGAGGCAAGTGAGGCCTGCAGTTCTTTGGATGTTGTTGTGGGGTCTTTTGTGACCTCTTGGATGAGTTGTCGCTGCGCTCTTGGGGTAATTTTGGTCGGCTGGCCACTCCTGGGAAGGTTCTCCACTGTTCCATGTTTTCGCCATTTGTGGATAATGGCTCTCACTGTGGTTCGCTGCAGTCCCAAAGCTTTAGAAATGGCTTTATAACCTTTTCCAAACTGATAGAGCTCAATTATTCTCTTTCTCATTTGGTTTTGAATTTCTTTGGATCTTGGCATGATGTCTAGCTTTTGAGGATCTTTTGGTCTACTTCACTTTGTCAGGCAGGTCCTATTTAAGTGATTTCTTGATTGCGAACAGGTGTGGCAGTAATCGGGCATGGGTGTGGCTAGAGAAATTGAACTGAGGGGCGATAAACCAGAGTTAAGTTATGTTTTGACAGGGGGGGGAAACACTTATTCACACAGGGCTTTGTAGTTTTGGATTTTGTTTTCCCTTAATAATAAAAACCTTCATTTAAAAACTGCATGATGTGTTTACTTGTGTTATCGTTGACTAATATTTAAATTTGTTTGATGATCTGAAACATTACAGTGTGACAAACATGCAAAAAGATAAGAAATCAGTAAGGGGGCAAATACTTTTTCACACCACTGTATATACAGAGTTACACTTTGCATTACTCAGTGTAAAATGTTAACCAATTTAAAAAACAAACTCCCTGAAAGCTAAACACCGTTTTACTTCCAAAATATAATTTGTGTACCAAACCTTGAGGGAGAAAGCTGTTGCCACTTGACTATGTGGAATTAACCTTTACCAACATTGTTTGGATTCACTGAACAGCTGACACATGTCAGCACGATTGACCCAGAGAGTCTGACATGCTGTGAATTCACCTTCAATTGGCTGAACATGAATAAGTCAGTTCAGGTCTCCTCCATCTTATCATCAAGCGGTTAAGTGATGGAATAGAGGTCAGCGTGAACAGAAAGCAAGACGTGAGATGTTTCTATGCCAAAGGATAATAAACAAAGGCGATTGAGTCCCAGTGTTGTCAGGAAGTCACTATCAGCCTTCCGCTGGATAACAAAAGGGGATCAAACCACTGCTTTTCTAGGGTGGTGAGGGAGGTGCGTGTAATGTCACTCTCCACAAGCAGTTTCAGAGAGCTCACCTAACATTTCTTTTCAAGGTCAGGACACAGTAGCATAAGTGTTAGTGGTGTTTATGGACTGATGACAACACCGGTCTAATTTCTCAGTTGAGTTAGAGGTAAATGTATTTAAATATTGCACAAAATATAATTTCATCATTTTTTATTCCCATTTCTTCTGCTTTTCTCAATTTTTCATTAATTTATCATTAATCCATGTCACAACAGTATTAATTACAGGGAAAAGTTGTTTTGTCTGCACTGAAGGCCATTTACTTTACTGTAGGAGCTCTGGTAAAAAAAACATACAGCAACGTATATGTTTCCCAAAAACAGAGTTAGCAGCAAACCCAAAATTCCAATGAGTGAATGTGAATGTGTTGATGTATTGTTTGGGACATTACAGGTCATGTAGCTTAGCACAGACATATAGTATTGGTACCAGTGTGTTTGTTTGCTGCATTTTATTCTTATTTTCAGCTGAGGACTATCACAGGTCATCTGAATGTTTTACTGAGAAGCACAGACCTACCAAACAAATTCTTTAATTACCAAATATAAAAGATTTTAATTATTTACTATATGTTGTTTTATCAAATTATGTTGGTACTCACCTAAAAAAAAAAGCAGTATAATTTATAAACAAGAAAAACAATGCCCAAAAGAGCAAAGTATATGATTACGTTCAAAAGCTACACAGATAAAAGGGAATAAGAAATTCACAGGCGGGTACAGTACACACGCAAAAGCAGAGCTCTGATGGGAAACTCCCCATCACCTTTAGTCTTTTCATTAAATACAAAAAAAGTCTGGATGTTTGTGCCAATGGATCTTTACTGCATGCAAAGCACAAAAGGAATCAATACCTCAGAAAGATGACTGTAACTAAGTGGTGGCTGTGCAAAGCTTTCAAAAATAATCAGAAAATTGAATTCTTTAATGAACAGGCACCGAGGAGAAAATAAAGTGCTGTCTGTTACTGCATTTTCAGTATACTGGAGCCGCACTTAATTCTTCTACTTTTCTTAACCATTAACAAGAGCAACCTCTTACAGAGGCTTTTATTACAGTTTTTTGTATTAATACTTGTTAACAGATAACCCTGTGCAGTAATCACACATCTTGTATACTCATTACAACCACTCATGTCTTTATTTTTATGCAATGGATAAAAATGTGTGAAGCACCTCTTTCTCAGTTCTGCATCGCAGGAACCTTGCATTCAGCTGAAGGAGGGAGAAAAACATTTGACTAATTCAGTTTGTATGGGCGAGTGGTTTGCAAACTAGCCACTGGATGTAACAGACAATAAGAAAGATAAAATAAGATGAGATAAGATAAGATAAAACCTTTAGTAGCCCCACAGTGGGGAAATTCACAAAGCTAGAGCGGCAAAGAGATAGAAACAAAGCATTCAGTGGTAGAAATAGAAAAAGTAACAGACAAGGTATTAGCAATATAACTATAATAATAAAAAATAAAACTAATATTACTCACTGGTATGCTGAGTATTTGCAGTTTTACAGTTTGTAGGCGTGTGAGGAATGAACATATAAAGATTTGCACACAAATAATGTCAACAATAATGTTGACAAATGTCAAAACAGATTTCATTCAGAAACTCTGGGCTGATGTAGGAAAGCCAGCTTCTTACAGTACCGTGCAAAAGGCTTAGGCCAATATTAGATGTGTTGTTTTAGCAATGTTATGACAACTATGTATATTTATTTCTCAGCCTCTTTTTCAGAATGCAGCTAGAAAATATGGGAAATATGTACAGTGCACGGCATTAAAAAAGACAATGTCAAAAAAATCAGCAAACAAGCTGGATACTCAAGATGTGGTATTCAAACTGTTTTAAAGAAATATGAAGAATCCAGAGAGGTCAAAGACAAAAATAGGAGTCAGAGACCAAGAAAACTGTCAAAATCTGATGACAACTCTTTCGGTTTCTTCTTTGAGAGAGCAGAGGAAATATAGCAAGGACCTGGCTGAGCATCTGGCAGCTTCATCTGGATGCCACGTTGATCCGTCCACAGTCCGAAGAGGCTCGATCAGAAATGGCCTTTGTGGATGGATCAGCCAAGAAACCGCTTGGCTGATCCAAGGCTGAGATATGCAAAAACTAACTATGTTTGGAGTGAAGATCAGTGAAAAGAGGCTTATGGAGTCATGAATCAGAGTTTGAAATGTTTGGGTCCAATCGTAGACAGTATGTAAGAAGAGTTGAAGAGAGGTAGAAGAATGAATGCTCACAGCCTTCAGTGAAACATGGTGGAGGGTTTCAAGACAGTTTCCCCAAAAGAATTCAGGCTGTACTAAGGACAAAGTGAGGTTGCACTAAACACCAACTTTGGACTGCAGAAGCCATTTGCTTCTGAACATTTGGTGGTTTTTAATATTGTGTACATATACCCTGTGGTTTGTTATACCTTAATAAAGAGCCTGAGAAATAAATATACACTGTCGTTACAACCTTGCTAAAACAGCAAAACTAATGGTAGCGAGTACTGTATATCACTCCATCGTTCTTGTGGCCAGCAGGCATTTGCTCAGTATCACTGTGACTTATGTCTTTACTCCTCAGAGTCACAAATGAGCTCTAAGCATAGCACTGGCACCAGCTTGAAGCAGGGGCATGGAAATGAATACTGATATCTCCCTGTCATCAGCACAGGTAGACTGTCAATAACATATTTACACCAATTTATAATTTTTTCCTCTTATTTTCTCTGCAAAATGCATCTCTCAGGAGGTGTAGATTTCAATAACAGCACATACACGGAGTATAGCTAAAGAGAATGCATGTGTGAAGCTGAAATTAATCATCCTTACACCACCATCTATCGTGACCATCACCTCACACCCACACACACACACAGCATTTTATTCTGCAGGCATTATATTTTGCAGAATGGAAGGCTGGGCATCTGTTAACTTGGCCCTGTGCTCAGAGTACCCTATGTAACGCATTTATTTAACGTGCCAACAGGCACTGCAGCACACACACCCACAGGTGCATCTCAAAAAATTGATATATCATAAAGTTTTTTCATAATTTAATTTAAATAATGAAACTCATATTCTAAATTCATTACATGTAAAGTGAAGTAGTTCAAGCCATTTCTTGTTTGAATGTCAGTGATTACAGCTTACAACTCACGAAACTCCAGCATCACTCTTCAGGTCATCTGTATTGTTGGGTCAGGTGTTTCTCATCTTCCTCTTGACAATATCCCACTGATTCTCTATGGGCTTCAGGTCTGGTGAGTTGGCTGGCCAATCAAGCACGGTAATACCATGGTCAGTAAACCAGTTAGTGGTAGTTTTGGCACTGTGGGAATGTGCTAAGTCCTGCTGGAAAAGAAACTCAGTATCTCCGTAAAGCTTCTCAGCAGACGAAAGCATGTAGTGAAGAGTTAGAAGAGTTTCACAAAAACACACACTTCTCCAGGATATTTTAATGTTTTAGATGCAACTGTATTATATATTTCCAGCCCATGTTTGCTACCATACTACAACCACCTACAGTACCACTCTCTTCTTCTTTTTTTTTCATATTGCAGTAATTTTAGCAATAATAGTTGACATATAAAACTAATAAAAGCCAGTTAGCCAGCAGGAAGATGGTTGCTCCTCAGCAGTACATTTCTTTACCAATATTTATTTAGCATTCAGTCCCTGACAGAAGCTTGAGTCCAAAGCCACTAAACTATGCTCAGTGTTATCTGTGAGACATGTAGCTGTGATTTATTCTGTTATACAGTATTGAAAACCAAGTCGTCTTGTTTAGTTATTTGGTATTTCAAAGGTTCATTTATATATTGGATTCATCTCTAGTTTGCAAAGAAAAACAATACTATGTCAGATGGAGTTGTATATCTCAAGCTATTTTTATTTTTTTCTCTAAATTGCACTTATAATTCAACACAGTTCCACATGCATCAACATGATTCACTTATAGGTATGTGAAGTACTTGGTCATATTCTTCAATTCATTGAAATTCTGCTCAGAGAGCTAAAAGATCTATGGCCACTATTGAATTATGTGCATAACCTGAACACATTCAGAAGCAGTCAAGTTCTAGAAAGCTAATAAATACTGTCTGTGAGCCTTGTTCATGATTACACAGCACAATCAGGATACCAGGAGACAGTTGCCGTTGAATATTTTGGACTCGTGCAGGTTCTTTGACAGCACAATGTTTGGCAAAATACAAGCTGCAATGACTCTATAAGGTCAGTCTATAAAGGATTACATAGCTCAGTGTTGTGTTGTAGAAGTGCTACTTCAGAGGTGGCAGTCAGCGCCATGGACAGCAACACAGTAATGTGCGGTGCTGGAGGTATCACATCTGGATTTAATCACTCATCTGCTCCACACAGGTGACTGCAGATATGGGAGGTGGAGGGCTGTTACTTTTCTCACTGTAAACATTGTGATTTATGAAGCACAGGTGTAACTAATAACACTGATTATTGCAGCCACAAATAAGGGTCATTGTCTCAATTTGTCTTAAATAGGCTGCAATTTTGGAAGATACTAATTCGAATTAGCTTAATGGGACAGCTGAATATTTGAGCCTCAGACAAACTTTGAAGTGCATTTTTGCACAAAATGAGGGCTACTTTTTACAGTGTGGTGACATTCCAGGTGAAAAGCCAGGGAAAGTTACAATGACTATGACCTGTTCCCAAGTACATGTGGGCACCTCAAGACCTATTAGACCTATTCTTTAACATTTAACTGGGAGTCCTGTGATGGTTTTCTGTGCTTCACCTGTCATTTCTGACACTAGCTAACAATCCTCCCATGGAAGCACAAAAGACTGGACAAGGAACTGATTTCAGGTTTCTGTGTTGCCATAATGCATACTGTATGCTGGATGTGGAAGTTAAGATTATTACCTGTGAATGTTATTCACAAAAGCATTGTACGACTTGGAAACTTGCATTGAGCTGAAAGATTCAGTATAGACAACCTGATGCAAGTGTCTGAAAAAGCAAGCATGGATGCTTCCCGTTAGCCATAGACCATCATTCTAGGTAAGTAAACACTAATCTAGTGGCTATAGTGCCATACTGATTATGCATATTATTTTCTGGTCAGTATTTGAGTTGGTTTCCATTCATTGTTCCCCCCTCATTTAAAAAAAAGACCTTTAAACTACCATGCACATGTCAATTCCACTGTCTGTCTCTGTGTTGATGGCTATGGATGCATGCATGTTGCATTATTGATAACACACACAGCAGTGAGCAGCAAACCTATTTTTGTACCTGGCTTTCCACACACCACTCATCACTCTCTTGGGACAGCTAACAATAGGGCAGTTAGCCATGCCTAAAGCCAAAAATTAAACCATTCCATTACTTCACAACACCAAACTGATTTAATTCAATTTTCATGCAACACCAGCAAGGCATGAATCTTTCAGTGCCATTCACATGAAAACATGTGCCAAAACAACAAAGGAGGTTGCAGATTTTGAGGTTAAATTTTTCAAATGCTCGTTTAATTCAATATTAAACACACACAATGTTAGTTCACAAAAGAGGTTAAACTAGAGTGATTATATTTATGAAAAAAGTGATTAGTTTTTTAGAAAAATATAAATGAAAAGATTGCAATATATAGTAAGTACATTATAAATGTAACAATTTTAGTACATCTTTTTCCCCCAAAATAGAATGTGCACCCTCACTCAGCTCCAATTACTGCAGAAAATCACCTGTGCCTTAGAGAGCTGGAGAGCTGTGTTAGAGATCCAGGGCCAGTGTGCATCGGTCATTAGTTCCCCACTGGGTGCAGCAGCATGCATGGTTTACCAAGCAGCCAGACAACTCCACAGCCTCAATATCTCAGTGAGCAACCACACAAATTGCCCACAGAACTCATGTACTATATCCAGCATATTAAATCACCTCCTATGGAAACAGGACCTGAGCCTGGATGGTTCCACTGGTAAGGTTCTAACTTTAACACCAAGAATACACATAACAAACATATGTTAATAGAACCTATGTTGGTGGTTATTAGCCTGAACTGCTGTTCTAATTAATTAAATTTAGCACCTTGTAAAATCTGTGTGCTTCCACATTCAGTTGATGGATGTTTGAAGAGATTTTCCCCTGCTAGGTGCCTCCCTGGTGTTACCTGAAATCCCAAACAGAAGATTGCATCAACATATTCAGCACAATCAGGAAATGTGGGAAATGAGGCTCATATAAGTTTCAAACTGACTTTCTTGCGATGTGCAGGTAGATTTAATATAGTCTTGCTTTGTGAAGCTTGAAGTCAGAGTATATAGTACATCTCTTTTGCTAGCTAAATAAATCTAACAGTTTTTTCTTTAGCATGTGGGAAACTGTGTTAGATGGAGGAGCAGCAGGAGTGTTGCTCTTCACTGTGACATCTTGCAGTTTGATTCCATTCTCATTCTGGCTGAGGTTTGCCAGGGGGAATTGATTAATATTCATTCTGATTTGATATTCATGGAGTGAATCAACACGGTGTTTGTCTGAAATTCAAGAGGGAACACTGAACATAGGAAACAACAATGCAAAATTAGAGCAACACAATGTGAGCAATACACACTATTCATAGAAAATCTATTTATTTTGGTTTTGTGTGTGTTACCTGACACACACACACACACAATGAGCTGTGACATTTATTTACAAAATATGAGAGCAGCACTCATAGTCTAATGCTGAGGTTCCACTATCTGAACCTATCGAGCAGTATACCTGGTACTTCCATTAACCATCACTAAGCATAGCCTTCGGTGTTGACACAAACGATCCTGCTTTATTTTGCCACTGTAATTCCTCGCTGTCGGTCTTTGTTTAGGGGAGGGAGGGGCTGCTCCTCTCTCTCACACACAGTCAGCTGTGTGTTTACACGCAGGGCTTGTAATGCTAATGATTGAGGTGTAAAGATGTGGACAGTCACCAACTGCCGCTCTGTGCCCACACACCCCCTCCCCCCTTGTGTTTCTGGTTTTTGATTTTAATGCTACCTCCTGAGGGATGCTAAAATTTAGTTTCCAAAATGCACCTCCAAAACGGGCGCACTATAATGGAAACAAACACAGAACCCATGAAAGGCATTACTTATTGTGCCACGTTTCAGTAGGTTCTTATAATGGAAAAACCCCTTACCTAACTTTTGCTTTGCATTAATGAGACTGTGGCAAAAGTTCACCTTTCAGCA
>NW_018127887.1:4523965-4541599 GCF_001952655.1 Monopterus albus | reverse complement strand
TAGAGTGGCTTTAGGACAAGTCATTGACTGTCCTTGAGTGTCCCAGCCATAACTCTTAGAACATCCATGGAGATACCTTACGATGGCAGTTAACAGACACTTCCAATCTACTCTGACTGGAACTTGAGGAAATCTGACAAATCCAGGTGTGCAAAGTTTACCAACTGCTTTCAAACTGCTTCCACACATTACTGAATTAGGGGTCTGGACTATTTTGTACATATGTTTACAATTATTACACTTTATCAGGGAAGCTAATGCAATGGCAACAGTCATGTAAACAACAGCATGTTGTAATGTCAAAAAAAGCAAAACGTTCCTAAATCCTAAACAAACAGTGCAGTCAGTCAGAAAAAAGGCTATACTAACCACCTCTGTTACTCAATTTTCTGGGAGATACAGGCGGAAAATCACTCTGTAGTTGACCTGGTCATAAACCATACAGTATGGAATTGATAATGATGGGTTACAGTAGATAATGCACCATGTGACCACCAGGGATCACAAAAAAATAAAAGAAAAAAAGTAAATGTTTGCTTCTCAAATATTTGATGCCAGTGTCAAAAATGTAATAAACATTTGGTGAGCTTTGACCCAGCCACCTTTAAAAAATACTGGTTTGATCCCATAGTGATTTTTGTTAAGTGTGTTGCCAAAGATAGAAAAATGTAAATTTGAACTTGTACACAACCTCAGTGGATTTATTATTTGGTATAAAAGGGGTTTGTGGGAATTGTGGCACAGTGAGGCAGTAGTTAGTGCTGTCTCCTCACAGCAAGAAGTCTTAGAGTTCGAGCCCGGACCAACCCCATGCCTTTTTTGTGGAGTCTGCATGTTCTCCCTGTGCCTGCGTGGGTTCTCTCCAAGTACTCTGGCTTCCTCCCATAGTCCAAAGACATGAAGATTAGTTTGACTGGTGACTCATAATTGCCTGTAGGACTGAGAGTGTGTGTTTGTGTGTGTCAGCCCTGTGATAGTCTGGTGATATACTGGTGACCTGTCCCAGGGTGGACCCCGCCTCTCGCCCACTGTCAGCTGGGATTGGCTCCAGCCCAAGGGGTGGCGAGGGGACTGGATGGATGGATGGGGGGTTGGTGAAAGTCGGGATGACCCTTTAAAGATATTCAAACCTTTAGCCTCCCTTGGCACATTCGCTACCATGAGTCCTGTCCCAGCCTGTGAATGATTAAAACTGGAATACCTATAAACTAAATCTTAACAAGAGATAAACTGAGCACTGTGAAAATGCTGAGAAGCACTGTAGTGAAATTGATAGGCATACTGTGAAAAACCCGTTTGGTTAATTGTTTATTTTCATCACCCAGAAAGCTACTATCTAGTTTAGTTACCGATTATCCTTTTTACAGTATTATTGTTTTAGTTTTTGCTTTTTCCTTTTGAGGAGAATCCATTTGTTTTAAATGGAGAAAACTCATATTTGTGTTCCTTGTAAAGCTTCAGCTGCAGGCTGCTGGATTTTATAGGCTCACTCTTCTTCTATGAGGAGATCACTCTACTATGAGAGAGCACAAGATATTGCCTGCAGTGTGCACTTCCAAGTTTCATATACCACCCAAATTGTGGAGTAGTGATGAGCCTCTTGAACAAATGAAACAAGGGGACATTATTGATGTTTCATTGGTTGTTTTCCCAGTGTGTAATAATATTAATGAAATGATCTCCTCTGGGATTGTGATGCTGCTGTTAATACCACATTTTTAAAAGGTTTGTTCTTGTGTATCTAATAAGTGGAATCAGCCCTTTGGTCAATGTTCCATGACCTAAAGCTAGATGTGCTGTATAAACAACAGCATAATGAAGAACATCTGCTCTTGAATGCCAACAACCCTCTTTGACAGGTTACAAGCAGACACATGAATAAAAAATGAATAAAATTACATTTATTTCCATGTATCTAAAATTCACAGTCATTTGACAGGAATTCTGACGTGAGGTATACATTTCAGTCTTGCATGCTACAATGTGCCAAACATTATAAATTCTTATTTTACAGCTGCCTCATCTCTCTCACTCACACTCAGAGATGCACACAAATCTATAATTGTGTTTGTTTTAAGAGAGGGAGATGTTCCTGACTGAAGAGCTATAAATCTCTTTAGTTATCTCTTTAGTTTCACAGGCTAGCTTCAATGTCCGTACGACAGTGATGCAATGTGGATAATTGTGCAACAGATTAACATTCTGACCTTATTTAATTACGTCTGTTGCATGAAGTTATTCATGTGACAGGAGTCACTTCAGGACCTGCAGCTGTTGTTGTTTTTCTACTACAACCTGAACTCTAAGCTGAACCCACTGATAAAGTAGAAATCTAAATTGAATTCTGAAGGAACATGAAGATAATGCTTATCTGTATAAAAGGAGCGTGCATCTTGTTTGTGAAGCATTGTTTAAATTTTTGCCTGCAAATTGCACCAGGTCTGAATTTTGCATCTGCTGGAGCGACACAGCGAGCATTCAATAATATACCTCTGACCTGTTTTCAGTAGGACTGAAATTCAATTGAAATTTCCATCCCTGCAAAAAGCGCTAGGAATATATTCATTTCACTGCATTTGTGATGACATCATGTCATCCAACTCAGTGCTATAACACTGCACTGCTTCATTTGATATCAACAGGAGTGGATCTGAGTGAATGAGAGCGAGCAGATTCCTGAAGACTTCGCACCAAGGTAATGGGCAATTTCCCATTTGTTTCTTGAAAGCACAAAACAAATATCATGTGTCAGTGAGAATGGCATATTGATCTGATGCTGGGGTAAAACAATCCATTAATGGCAGTCATAAATGCTGAGCAGTGGAGTGCAACTACAATGTAAATGAAAAAAAACAAAGGGGCGGGGAGAATGTATAGCTGCGTGATTGTTCCAGCAGAAACCAACAATTCATGTGAACGCAGTAAAGTGTCACAGAGCTGATTGTGCCATTAACGGGTTAATAATTCACTTGACGTTTACTGAATGTTTAATTAACACTCAGGCTGCTGAATTTGGTTACACCTTCAGAAAAAGAATCATCCGCACTTACTGCATCCTAACTTTGCTCTCTAAATTATAAACACTTTAAACCAAAGTTTTATAAAGGACCAAATTGTAATGTCCATTTATAAATCACATTGTCTTGCTCAGAACATACATATTCACCTTACCGTTAAATGTTAGCCTCAACCTGCCTTGTTGGATTCATTAAACTTTGCCTCGTTTGCTTTTCTTTTTTTGTGTTGAATGTTTGTGTGTATTTTCCCACCGGTGACCTCAGAAAGGAGAAGAAATTGAAAACCTCTCAAGCAGAATTCATAGCTCATCATTCCTCAAAAATGAGCAATATATATTAGCCTCAGTGTCATCAGGGTGATGCAGATGCCCCGAGTCCCTCCAGTAACCTCGAGTGTTTATATATTATGTTAATAGGAATCTCATGGGCAATGACTGTGAACCATTATCGTTTACTAATATTTGAGGGTCATTTTACACAAAGGAAAACTGACTATAAATAAAGTATGTATGCGTATTTGTAATTATTTCAGGTAGGAATATGAATTCTGCTTGATGAAATTCCACAGTGGAAGATGCACATCAGCACATAAGCTGGCAATCTTGTACACACTTGCTTCCTCTATTTTTGGGTGTGCTCTTTAATTTTTCATACGTGTTGTCTGGTTTTCCTGTCACGGTGCCAGCGGTATAAACACACTCACAGGGCAGGGGCAAAAACCTGAACATAACAAATGGAATTCTTTTCTCTGTGCCTATTTTTGCATTGTTCAAAACTTAAAAATGGCAAGACATTGGCAGCACACTGTTGTTGCAACTACCTGAGTACTTTCCCAGCCGTTATCAGATGTAAGATACTTTCGGAAAAACTGTGTAAATTATGAATTGGAAGGTACTGAACAAGAATGATGCACAGATATAGTAAAGTAGGCCATAAAAAAATAAAAAGGGCCAACAGCTGACTAGCCTGTGGCTGAACATCAAGCACATGGTCGGACTGCACTTTCGGCTGCAGGAGGAGGGACACAGGGAGCAGAATTGCTTTGTGTCATAAGTGGTAATTCAATTTGATTTTCTGGATTTGTGTTATAATTTAAAAGAAAAATTCACTTGTTTGCATACATGAAGAACAGATTAATTCTAACCCTCTTAACAAAATTTACCTGTATACTGTATTGAGTGTAACATAAAGTTAGAGGAACAAGTAGTTTCTCCAAAATTAAAAAAAAGACCCATGACTCATAGTCATAAGACATCCTTTCCTCTGTGCCTTCATCTAAAGCTTCCAGTCATCATCTAATAGTGCTGTAGCCTTGCTCATGGCTTCTTCAGAAAACCTCAGAATAGGAATACAGCTTCGGGACATCATTCAAGATGGCAGATCAAAATGACTTCCAGGTCAAACAAGGATCAAGGAGTGAAGAACAATCAAATAAGGGAATCAGGATTTACCCACATGACTGCAGACATAAGGGTTCATTTATCAGAAGAAATAGGAAAATAAAATAAACACCTTACATTTTGAATGGTACAATGTGTCTGTTAAGTTCTGATCCTGTAGTTTGATGCTTGTGCTATACACTTATTTGCCATCTTATTAGGCACACCAATTGAATTGCACTTATTAGGCAATGAATGCAGTTCAATCCAACAGCCCTTAGGTAAATCTATTCTGGTGAAGGTTTATAAATTCAGATTTTGTTCACAGTGTTTGAGAAATATGTTGGTCCAACTTGGTGGTCATTTGTCATTGGTCTTTTCTGTATTATGTATTACACAAGTCTAATATTTTGTCCAACACACTCATATCAATTACATTATTTTGTACAACCCGTTATAAGTGACATTTTAAACAAAACAATGATAGTGTGTTCACATAATACCCTTTTAGCACTGCAGTGCTGCTGCTTCTGTTGGGTTTGCTTGTGTCAGTGAGATATAGAACCGTCTGCCTTTCTTTTGCCCCAGGTTTGCATGATGGTGTTAGACTAAGTCCAACATGCAGGCTGAACATCTTTTGTGTTGTGCCTTTGAGAGTACTATCACAACCATTCAACAGGACAATCAAGGATGTTTCAAGAATCTGAAAGTACATGGTATAGAGGTAACCAGAAGAAAATGGATTGAGAGCAAACACAGGAAGAAGGGGAATAAACTAATGTTGTTAAGAGCTTTAGGAAAATATTATAAGAGCTAACGAGAAGTGGCTTCCTGCTTTAACTTCCATTTACTGTAGCTGCATTTCCTTGGTTTGCATTTTGAATCTGCTCTCGCTCAGCTGATAGAATAGCAATCTTCATATATTTAAAAAGTGGACATGCCACTGGTGAGTGGGCAGGAATTATTCCCCACCTTGTTTTTTATTATAATCATCACATGTGAGGCACACTAGCAGCGGGAGCATTGTAGTAAGAATGGAGACTGTCCTTCCTTCCTAGTTTGTTCTAAATTATTCTTATTAAGCCAAAAAGAATAAACTATTGTCGGTGTTGTGGCACAATAAAATAAGCTGGTAATGAGTTGGCAGATGTCCTGAAAAAAACAACTAAATCTTAATATTATAGAAGCTGTATGATAAAAAGTTTTTTCACTGGGAATTTTTAAAGTAATATTCTGTCAAGCTGGTGGGATGGCCGTCATGCAGACAGAAGTATGTTTGCTATCTCTGAGCCAAATGGATTATAATTCCCACTATATTTGGACCAAAAACTAAGGCGACTATGGAGTACTCACCTCTGCAAACACAGGCAATCTCAAAAGAGCTGACAAGTGATATTGAAAAAGAATTTTTTTTTTCCTCAGGAAGCCTCTGTAATTTATCATTTTGCAGATTTAATGTCGGAACCTTTACCAAATTTGAAAGTCTCCACAGTGGGAACAACTGCTTTGCTTTTCCATCTTAAAATGCAACGATGTGCTATTGTCCTTGCTTTTATGTATGGTGCATGCTTTAGTAATGGCTTTTCTGATGTGAAAAGAAGTTATCTCCCAACAACAGAATGTCTCTTTTGGGCATACTTGCCCCAAGGGGGAAAAACATGCACACAATGATAAGCAAACGTTCATTGTTTTAAAAAAAATGTTATCGCTGTGGCACAGCAGCAAGGAAGATTTCAGTAAATCTGTTTAACTAATGACTCAACTTTGTACATAAAAAGCTCAAGTTGCTGTGTGTGTGAGAATGTAGAAAAACAGTGTCACTTAACTTGTTCAAATAACATTTTGATTGGTTTATCCTTTGTTTCCCTTATAAATGGTCCTCTGCTGTCAGTTATTTTCTCTGCTACTCATCATTTTAGGTTCACAGTAACACCACCAGGTTGCGTGTGATACATTGAGGATGTGAAGCTTAATGAAATTTGTAAGTAAGTCTGAAGATGTGCATCAGTGAGAAGGCTGTGATGCAAAAATGCAGGGAAATGACCATGTTAAGATACAGATTAATAATTTGAATGTTAAAAGCCCTACTTTGGTCTATTACAACTCCTAACATTAAGAACTTCAGTTACAATATTAAATTGCTTTTTTGACAGCTTTCATTGTTCCTCCTGCAAGAGCGCTCATTACATTGTTATTCTCAATGTAAAGATTAAGATGAACATGAAAAATGTTAGCAGATGCAAAGAGAAAGTGATGCTTTTGTCCAGTCCTTTGCTCTTGTGTGTAGTCTCATAGTAAGAAATCATCCAATGTCAAAATATTGTCCTTAAACTGTGAATGTATCACCAGATTGCCTGTGTCTTGAATGTCCTATTGAGGTTGAGAACCCCATTCCATTAAACATTTGTGGCCTGCCCTGTACATTATGTTGATGCTTTTGCTTTTTGAACCATGCCAGTGTTAATAATAATAACAGTTCAATAACTGGTCTGAGGAATGAAACAAGAGGCTCTAACTTCAGAAAAAACATTATTATATACTGTCATCCAAGGTGAGTTTAGTTATTCTCTACTGAACGTTTTACACATTTTACATTAAATGCTGAGCAGTTCACTGGCCACAATAACCTGCCCAGTGTTTGTTTACTGTGTCTTGATGTGTTTCTCTCCTCTATACACTCAGACCAAATGGTCAAGGGAAATGGCTGCTTGCCAAGAGCCCTAGTCTGTCGTCCGTTAAAGGGACTGTTTCCTTCCCACTGTCACCAAGTGCTTGCAAGGGGAATTTGTTGGCTTTTTTCTTCATCATACTTTATGGTCTTGATCTAAAGTGCCTTAAGTAAAGTGCCTTAAGATGATTTTTGTTGTGATTTGGTGCTATACAAATAAAGTGAACTGAATTGAACTGACGTACATTACAGTTTATCATATTACTTGAAATAAACAAGAAACAAAATAAGTTGTTTCCTTTATTCTCCTTGTTTTGCAGAGGGTTTTAGATCAAAGTTTATCCAGAAAGTGAGAGGTTTTCATTCAAATTTTTTACAAGACATATTATTTTATAATTTCATTCCACTATTTTGCTTTTCTTTGATGCACATAGTGGAGCAAGTACTTCACTTTCTCAGTTATCACCTCTCAATTCCACCATTGTTCCTTTGCCATATTCATATCTCATTCTCAGATGATCTGAAGAACTGAAGCTCAAAGTGCATACACAAGTAAGTTAGCTGTGCCATACTGTAAAGACAGAGTGCATACAGTCTGCTCAATTCATTTGACTGTAAGTGATAAGGTACTTCTGTAAGTACACTGCATTTGTTTCATTAAGGGTGCCTTATGCGTTCATTTGTAGTACTTTTGCTAAATGTTTACTATTATTTTGTCTTATTTTTTTTCTAAATGTCCTAGTCAAAAAAAAGGAATATCAAATATTTTGTGTTTGAAATAGGGAGTGACCATGAGCTATGGTCTGTCTTCTATGTTTCCAATGCATCTACCTATGTTAGACTGTTTTGCATGTATTGTCAGAAAGTGTAATGAACAGATTATAGCTACATCACGTTTGACACATCAATAAACCGGTGAGACTGAGGTCTTAATGAAACAGGCCTAAAAAGCAGGAGGCCTGTCATCTTGATGGATGTGTATTATGTTTACTGTTCATTCAGCCTGGCAGTTTTGAAAAGTCCAAATGTTTGCAAGAGAGGCTGACACTAACCGTGTATTAGTTGGCGGTTTTTGCCAAATTGACATTTGGCAAATCCTGAGAAGCTCACGGATGCTTATATGATTAAACCTGTACCAAGAGTGCATTTCTAAACCTGGAGAAACAGTTCAACATTACACGGTTGTCAAGAGAAATGGAATGACCATAAGTATCTTGGCTGACTTCAGAAAAGAGCTGACATACACATTCTCCTTTTGAAGTGCGATTTAAATCTTTAATGTTTTGTTGCAGGTGCTGACTTTGGCTCTGGTCATGACTTTAATTGAAATCAGGTGTAAGGTGTAATCACAAGCTGTATTTTACACAGACAATTCATAACATCATGAAAGGATTAATAACTATTGTATTTCAGAGAATAAGGTTGCTGACATCATATATTTTTCATTTCTTTAGCGGAGTAGTCTATATTGAGAAGATCAAAACCTTTCTGCACAAGCCCATTAGTTCCAAATGAAGATGTAAACCTTAAAAAATGGCTCATGAAATTGTAGTTTCTTCTAGAACTGCTGAGTAACATTATTTAAAAATAAGAGCATTAAAACTGTATTTTAAGATTAAAAAAGGCCTAAATATACAGAGTATCAGGTAATGTTTGACTCTATTCTGCAGGTTCAACGTGAACATGCTTTTTTAAACTGTTCTAAATTGTCCGTAGTATGTCAGTACCTTTAATGTCAGCAGGAGAAAATACAATACTGTTATCATACTCTGCTTGGATTCTGTTGGATTCTGATAGTGAATAGAATCTGATAAAGCTCAAAGTCACATTTATCAGTCTAATGCAAAATGCTCTGTTTAACCCCAAAACACATTCCTCGAATCAGATGGATAAACACAAGCTGCACTCATCGTGATTAGAGTAAACAGACACCCAAATCAGCGGCCTCATTCATGCAGAGAAGGACAATAGTTTCTGGTCAGAATACTGCACGTACACACACACACACATACCACTCTCAGCACAACAGACAGCAACAAACTGAGCCTCCTTACAAGTGATTCCTCAAAATGTTGTCAACACACTTAAAGTGATGCTTCAGAACATTTTCACATAAATGTCTTTTGGGACTTTAACTTGGATTGACACAACACAATATCGATTCAATATAGCAAGAGTGGTTTGTTTGGAATACACAGAGGAACACTTAGGATGAGAGAAGGCAGTTGAAATGATTAAACAGACAAAGAAACAAGCGACACCATTTTTCCATCAACTCAAATCACTCTCTCAATGAAATTACTGGCAACATGGTTTGATTCATAAAAGCTGCAGTTTGTGCTTCGCATGCACTGCGATTAGATCGAAGTTGCACAACTAAGCCTCCAATATTACCAAAACCAATACCAGACAATCTTTGACGAGCCACCCAAGAAGGTCATTTAACAATACTTATTAATGTTCTTCAGCATTTCCAAATTCCTCGTGCTACATGTTACTTTGTATAAAAATTGAAAATATTGCAAAGCAGCATCATAAATAGTAGTATGCCTGATAGGTGACAAACAGTTTAACAAGATATTTCATTTCATTACCTGTGTCCATCTATACAGTATTTCATTAGGAATAGGAGGCACAATGTTTTTATTGTATAATATATCCAATATTTTTCTCATCCATAGAAGAGTCTTTAGGGATTTTGGACATAACAGAACAGTGGTAGATGTCCAGGTAATTGGTTAAATTCAGTATAATGGTAATACATGAATCATAAACTGGGGCTAGATCTCCTAAAATTGTCTTCAGAAAACGTTTCCAGCATATATATATATACAGTGCCTTGCGAAAGTATTTGGCCCCCTTGAACTTTGCGACCTTTTGCCACATTTCAGGCTTCAAACATAAAAATATAAAACTGTAATTTTTTGTGAAGAATCAACAACAAGTGGGACACAATCATGAAGTGGAACGAAATTTATTGGATATTTCAAACTTTTTTAACAAATAAAAAACTGAAAAATTGGGCGTGCAAAATTATTCAGCCCCCTTAAGTTAATACTTTGTAGCGCCACCTTTTGCTGCGATTACAGCTAAACTGACAAACTGGTAATGGCCAACCAACCGGACATAGTAGTGGTGGACAAACAGAAGAAGAAAGCCGTAGTGATAGATGTAGCAAACCCAAGTGATAGCAACATCAGAAAGAAGGAACACGAGAAGCTTGAGAAATACCAAGGGCTGAAAGAAGAGCTAGAAAAGATGTGGAAGGTGAAGGCACAAGTGGTCCCTGTGGTAATAGGAACACTGGGGGCTGTGACCCCCAAACTGGGAGAGTGGCTCCAACAGATCCCAGGAACAACATCTGAGATCTCTGTCCAGAAGAGTGCAGTGCTAGGAACAGCTAAGATACTGCGCAGGACCCTCAAGCTCCCAGGCCTCTGGTAGAGGACCCGAGCTTGAAGGATGGAATATAAGACTGCTCCAAAGTGGGGGGCGAGTGGGGAATTTTTATGGTAATGTTGGATGGTCCAAATGATCCAGCCCTCTGTGACTCTTACACAGCGATATGTCATCTATGGTGTTTTTCATAATTTATTGTAATTTATTTCATTTTCTAGTCACATTCCACTAAATGTCAAAAATGGAAATGAAAAACATCTGCATAGAAATAGGTGAAGACTGATGACTGCTACAACTCTAAGAGTGAATGATTTGCAGCCAAGTGTTCAGTAATATGAAAAAGTGTTTTTATTCATGTGAAGAATAGGCAGTTTTTTTTTTGTTGTTGTTGTTGTTTTTTTTTAGCTTTTTCCTTAGCAAAGACAACACACTTTGTCTTTGTCTGGATGTCTTTGTGGTAATTAAGAGTAAAAAGTTTATGATGTACTGTATACCTTTTCAGCATCGCTCATGCCAAATGATCATACTGGAACCAGCACAGGTATTTTGAGACTCCTCTGGCTTCAGCAATCATTTTTACCTAACAAATCACTGAGACTGAGCACAGGGTACTAGGTTGTGAACATGGCTGTTCAAATTCAATATTACTAGACTGGTTGTATAATGGATGACGGATGACTCAGCGGCAGCTGATTGTAGGGGGCTGATTTTTCTGCAGGAAAACACACCTCCAATATGGTAAAGAATCAACATGTCTGACTTGAGGCTGCTAGGTAGCAATAAAAGCCAAGTCTACTGGTTCTACACAATATTATAATGAGCACCCTTGGTCGAGCAGTTAGCATCAATATTCATGAGTGAGAACATTTCTAGATATTGCTCTGAGCTGTGATTAGTTTTTCTGTCAAGTCAGTCATCAGGCTCAAAATATGCAGATAATTATGCATCAAGCAGAGCATAGTAATTGTAAATAGTCATTTATTGTACCCTTATATTGTATGCATGTGGCCCTTTGCTTCCTATGTACTGCAAGTTTCCAAGGCTTCTACTCAAAATTCCTGTCAACTCACTTCCATTGTGTCTCCTTTTTTTGTCACATGAAATAATTAGCTACGCCAAATGGTGTGTAATTGCGGAGGTAATCTAATCTGCATATAGAACAAAACAAAAGATAATGAATAAGGAACGAAATACTGAATGCACTTCAGAGAAATAATAGTCTTCACAATTAGTACAAAATAAATGGCTCTCATTAGCTCAAAAAAAACATGAATACATCAGAACAATAATGCGGTTTATCAGCTAAATGTTTCAAATTTCATTATTCTTTAAGTGGACTATTGATTAAAGGTTCCACGGGATGATTTCACACACATATTGTGAAAGTATGTATGGAGAAAACAAGTCTGAGGACACAAAGAGAATATACCCTATGGATATGCAGTCAGGAATCTCTGAAATTTCATAGGTGACCTTGACTAACCACGCAGAAGCTGTATGACCCGTTTAATAATTGAATCATGTGTTTGTATAATGCGTGGCATGGTGGAACAACGGTTAGTGCTGTCACCTCACAGCAGTAAGGTACAGGACCCAGCCGACCTTGTCACCTCACAGCAGTAAGGTACAGGATCCAGCCGACCTGATGCCTTTCTGTGCAGAGTTTGCATGTTCTCTACGTGCCTGTGTGGGTTCTCTCCAGGTACTCCGGCTTCCTCCAACAGTCCAAAGACATGCAACTTAGGATGACCCATGACTCTAAATTGCCCATAGGAGTGTGTGTGTGTTTGTCTGTCTCTAAGCATCAGACCTCTGTCCAGGGTGTACCCAGCCTCTCGCTCAGTGTCATCTGGGATTGGCTCCAGCCAAGCACCCCCCTCCTCTTTAAACCTTCTTCATAATAAACTGTGGATGGTGTTTGTATAATTTTGCTGAATATAAACTATGCTTTGAGGCAAGATGAAAACTACTGGACTAGGAAAACCAGTGTAACAAGCCTGAATATTATACATTATTTTTACAGCTGTAAGATAAATGTCTATGTCCATATTGTTTGTAATCAAAACAAAGCCTTTAGAGTAAATTTGACATTAATGTTGCAAAGAAAACAGCATAAATCAAAGCAGAAACACTGAAATAGCATGGCAGCTCTGTGCACTGCAGATTATCATGTCAGTGAGTGCACCACAGTTGATGAACTTTGGGACTGCTGCTGGCAAACTCCATCAGTCAAAATAACATATACAATGTCCCACCAGTATTCATGTTCCACTTCTGATTATGAAATGCATTATTCAGACTCAAATATCAGCTGAATTATTTGCATAGACGCTCACTGTCCTCTTTGAGCAAACGTGTAATCTGTTTTATTGTAACTTAGAAACTCCAGGAAACTGTTACATCTAATCAAGCAAAGTTAAAATTTGGAGATTAACTCAGATTTTGTTCTCCTGACAGGAAGATTATTGGACCGACACTTTGCTTAGGCAATTTAGCAGCATTATGAGTTCACATAAACCTTAAATAATGTTACTAGAAGGAGGGGTTTGCAGTGCCACATAATACTTTTGCAGTTGGCATCACAGCACCGGATGTTTGACGAGGCTTTGGGTGTAATATCGTCAAAAGCCTTGGGCATTATACTGAAGTGCAATTTTATGACTGTGTGTAATCAGAGGCTTAAGACTGAACAAGTACATCTGTTAATATCGTGACATATACAGAACAAATAATGCTGGTGAGCTAAAGCATCACTTTCATGATAATCCATGTGTGTGTTCATAAACTTTTGCTTGTTTTGCAAACAAGCTACAAAGCAAAAACTAATACATTATTTCACTTGGTATTTGGAAATCTGTCCTACATAATGTTTTCTGCCTCAGCTAACCCTGTGTGCACTCTCTGTTCCAATTAGACCCCCTGAATTAGGAATCAGTTCTTGATTAAACAAAATTGAATAAAAATCACATTAGGAAGTTTTCCAAATAATTTCCTTGCCCATTTTTTTTATAGTTCACAGTTTCTCATAGCTGAGTTAAGTTCTTTTGCAAAGCTCCACTGCGGTGCTCTGATTTATGCATTAAGATTTATTTACTCCTGACGTAGACATGCTTGAGGGTTTGTGTTTTGATGATGATGAAAAACGAAATATGAAAAATGTTTAAGCTTCCCCTACTGGCCCCAAATGAGTTATCCCTGGAAAACACACTATGAATTACTTAAATTATTATGACAGGCTGCTGTGCGGGTTATCAGTGCCTCCACAGCACACACATACAGTTTTGTTTTATAATAAATAAATTTAATTTCTGAATGGAAGATGAATGCTTAATGCTTCTATAGAATAGGATGCATATCTGTTGGACTAATTAATCCAGGCAAATATATATAGCTTTGTCTTCTGGCAGCTGAGCTGCCCTTGCCTCATTCTGTCCACATCACAAGCTGAAATGAAAGATTTAGCTGCAACTTTCTCACTTTCAGCCAGTTCTTGGCATGCATTATTTTGATATGTGTCATTGGCTTCTGTGTATAATTGGGAGCTGTCTCTACAAATATAAGCTCAGGGAAGAGGGATGTGTTGACAGCAAAACAACATTTCCCACTGGAGAGCAAAAACCTGCCACTAATGAAAGATCTGATCGGCTCTTTGTGTGTTTTCATATGACAGTCCATTAGTAGGAAGGGAATATGGGTTCAGGATGGATAGGCAGATCTGTGCACTCTGTAATGGTGTTATTAGCATCTACTACATGGACAGGAACAAGAAGCATGTAAGTATGTTTGTTTTCTTGTGAGTATAGATGGACAACAAGCAATGTAATAACAAAAACACAATATATGCATGTTGTATAATGATGATGAATCAACAACAGATTTAATCTACTCTGCACTATTGATCTCAGAGCACTTGATTACATAACTTTATCTGGTTAAGGCTACATCATAGAAACACTTTGAATAAGAAAGATTGGATAAACTGGCATTTTGACCTAATGATGGCACTAGATGAAAAGCCCAGCAATCACCAAAGTTAGTAGGAACCTTTCTTTATAAACAATGCCTATCAACTTTTGTAGCAATTCACCCAGTAAATGCTGAAATATTTCATAGAAAAAGTGACCAGCTTGACCTGTTGGTGGTGCAAAATAAATTGCTGAGGATTACTAAAATTCATTAGGATTTATCCACTGGGACCATGGATATTATGTAATAGTTGTGGTGATGTTTCACAGGAGGGGATCACCACAGATTCATCCTCTAGGAACAATACATGTCTCCACAAAATTTATTTGAAATCCATCTAAAGGTTTCTGTATGTTTAACTATTTCAGTCTACAGGAAAGTAGGGGGCCAACCAGTCAAAAGGCCAACATAGCACCCTGATTCAATGCTGCTAGTGTTGCTAAAAATTATCCCATTGCCACAAGTTCATTTAGGGACTACATCCTTTTAAGTAATCAGCAATGCAAACTCAGCATAATCTTGAATCCTGCTGAGCTCTTAAAAGGAGAAAATGCTCTATTCACTGTCTCAGCATAACCCAGAAGGAGCGTAGTGTGGAGTATGAGCAGTACTTTAGGACAGCCTCTGAAATACTGGTATGAAATCTGACTAGCCCAGCATGTGCTGGTTGGTGTGTGCAGGAGACCCCTAATACCAGAGTGGGCCTGAAACTGTGTGAAAAATGCATTTCTGTCAATGCGTTCATGAGATGTACTGTATGCCAGCTTCCCTTCATCCAGTCAGTGAAAGTAAGCTTTGACTAAAGGTGCCATTAATTCCAAGGGGACACTTCAGTAACGAGTAATTATCACCTCCCTCTTTGTTCTGTGTGAGCTTTATTCAATCCAGAACATCAGACTTTCTTTGGCTACCCAGGTCAAAACTGCAGTTGAATTACCACCTCAGCTGGAATTTTTTTTAAATTTCCAATGGGATAGCATCAAGGGTTTCACACAGTTACTGCCTTGCACCCTCATACACAGTTTGAATTACAAGAGCCATATCTCCAGATATGTTACACTAATATTACTCCAATGTAGAGCTAACTGAACAAAGCTTTTCTGCTTTTGCTTGTTAGGTATTTTTAGTCAGATAGATATTGGATAGATACTTTATGTATTAGAAATGTTTAGTGGAGATAGGATGTCTAGTTAGACTGTTAAATGCTTAGTCATGCTTATGAGTTTCTACAGGGTACATCTGGTCAAGGATACTAGAGAGAAGAGTTGATGACTGTCAGCAGACAGGGTGTTAATATTATTATAATGACGTGTATAACTGTAGCCTTAGCCACATAATATGTTTTTATGTTTAAGTCACGACATGTACTAGAGGTCGTGAGAATGTTTTTAGTTACACACCACTTAATCAACAGACACACACACATTCACACGTTGATTTGCTTCATGTTTTGACTACTGCTATGGCCAGCTGCAAAGCTGGTAACAGAGATGTCTCGGTGTAGTATGGGGCTAACCCAACCGAGGTGATATAATGTATAGGCCTGGTGAGCTCAGGGTCTTCCATCTTACTTGAACTTACTTGAGCGTGTAATGTTAATTTTACCTGTGATCCTTTGAATAAATCACCACTGTTTTGAAGTTACTTGGACTGCCTCGTCTCTCAGAGTCAGTATGGTAAAAAGTATGGGGTACAACAGGTGGTGCCGTGACCTTCTGAGCCTACTGGACTCTCCAGACGACCGGTCCATAGTCCCGGACCAGCAGACGGTGCCGTATTCCTGTGCCAAGCTGAGCTGTGAATCCAACATGCGGTCCTGATTTGGCTGAGATTCTCAGACGAGAGAGTGACTTCCTCGTTCACTGTTGAGCTGTGTTGCCGTGTCCCACATCAACTAGGTCAACCAGAAACAGGTGAGCCAGGAACCTTTGTTTAAACATAAACTCCTGCACATTGAACTTATGCCAAATTGAAGTTGATGTGTGGAACTGCCCACTCTCGACGTTTTAAATTGGATTCAAAACAGTAAGGATAAGAACACACATTTTTTTTGTTTTTGAATGATGTGCTGGATTGGTCTCTGTCACATGTAACAGTTAAAGCACATAGACTCTGACAGGCGAAGCCAGAGAAGCCGTCCTGAAAACATTTTTTTAAAACTTTTGATATTTCCAAAACATTAACATCTAAATGAATTTTTACAAATACACAACCTCATTTATGTACAAACTCACAGCTTGGCCAGTGTGCCATCCCCAGCCAAACACAATAAGAGAAACAAGAGAGGTCAACTGAAATATTCAAAACTCTGGTGAGAGACTGACACAGAGACTTGAGCAGTGCTTAAGTCTCTCAAATAGGGATCTAAATTTCTCAGTATTTAGTAAATGGCACTGTTCCCTACAAACACAAGAGCAATACAGATATTGTAACTGCCTGACAAACAGACAGACAGTTAGGACACTGACATCACACACACAGGTCCCGTTGCCAAGATCCCCATCCAGGCAGACTCCATGGAAGCTACAGGTCTTCCCTGACCAGCTGGGACAGGCTGCAGAGCGACAGAGGAAGACAAATATGGACAGACAGGGTATTAGAAATGACCATTACTGGAGCATCCATATAGCCCAATGGCTACAGTGTGTGCACAACGTGTCTGATCCCACTTAGTTCATGATTTTTAATGATTTTACAGAGTTAAGTCTAAATGCCAAAAAAAGACTGGGAAAAAGCTAAGCCTTACTCGTTTGGGGCAGTACTCTACAAATTTTTGTATAAATGGTTAAAGACACTTTCTAAAGAAGAGCAGGACAAAGCAAGAGATCAGTTTATTTCCTGGGTCCTACAAATGCAGAGAAGGGGGTATGCTTAGGGACAGTGACAGTCCTCCCCCATAAGGGGATGTATAGGGCGGTTTTTGAAGCAAGCCTCTCTAGCTGCAATGAGAGCTAAAGAGGCAGTGAAAACCTGTACATTTTTAACTGAGAACAAAATAGAAGCCAGAGTAAAACAAGCTGAGGGTTTTCTTGCCGGTTGTGTATGCTTTTTGGAGACTTTCAAGTGTTTTCAGTCTCCTTCAGCCAGTTCAAGCAAATCACGGAAGCCAGTTGAGGTTAATTCTCCCAGTGGCACAGCTGTTTCAGTCCAAGCAGTCTCTGACAGAGATTGTAAAATGCAGTTTAGTCACAGACACATACACACC
>NW_018127887.1:4506977-4518308 GCF_001952655.1 Monopterus albus | reverse complement strand
ACCAACACCCCCAGTGCCCTATACGCCGAAAGTACCTCTTAAAAGATTTCACAAAGGGCCCAGTCATAGGCCTTCTCCAAGTCCACAAAGCACATGTGGACTGGATGGGCAAACTCCCAAGATCCTTCAGGTAACCCTGCAAGAGTAAAGAGCTGGTCCACTGTTCCACGACTAGGATGGTATCCGCGGTTTGATAATTTTTTAATTTTTATTTTTTAAAACTAACCGCTCCTTCATAACTCTGTGAATGTTGTTGAAATCTTTGTAGCTTAAAATCTCAACTAAATTCTTACAACTTGTTAGGTATTTTTAGTCAGATAGAAATTGGATAGCTACTTTATGTATTAGAAATGTTTAGTGGAGATAGGATGTCTAGTTAGACTGTTAAATGCTTAGTCATGCTTATGAGTTTCTACAGGGTACATCTGGTCAAGGATAACTAGAGAGAAGAGTTGATGACTGTCAGCAGACAGGGTGTTTAATATTATTATTACGACGTGTATAACTGTAGCCTTAGCCATAATATGTTCTTATGTTTAAGTCACGACATGTACTAGAGGTCGTGAGAATGTTTTTAGTTACACACCACTTAACCAACAGACACACACACACATTGATTTGCTTCATGTTTTGACTACTGCTATGACCAGCTGCAAAGCTGGTAACAGAGACGTCTCGGTTGACGTTTCTGTGTAGTATGGGGCTAGCCCAACCGAGGGGATATAATGTATAGGCCTGGTGGGCTCAGGGTCTTTTCATCTTTCATCTGCCTGCGTGCAGTTTGGAGGTGAAAGATACTTGAGCGTGTAATGTTAATTTTACCTGTGATCCTTTGAATAAATCAGCACTGTTTTGAAGTTACTTGGACTGGCTCGTCTCTCAGAGTCAGTATGGTAAAAAGTACCGGGCACAACATGCTCTACCATGAATGTGATACAGAGCACATATGGCTTTGTTCCTGACTTGCCAGTGTTCCTTCTAAACAATTTTACTGCCTGGATGATTGACGGATATTTCCTATTTTCACAGGATCAAATTACAGTACCAGCCACTCATTGTAATAATGATGCTCTCCAGAGAGGACTTCAGCATGCTCAAAATTTGTTTCTTATTCATAAAAAGCATTGTATTGATAAAAGGCTTTGTTGTGGTGCGTGTTTCATAAAGAAATATTCATGCACACATATCTGAAAAATACTGCCTTTGAGTCATTTGCAAGAATACAAAAGTCAATGTGTTGCTGCACACAGGTGGTTCACTCTTCCTGTTTATTGTCCTCATCCTACCACCATACCACAAGTTCCTCATCAGAAATATAAGTGGGTTACTGAGGGTGTGAAATAAAGATTACGGCCTTGAAAACCTTGAGCAGCTGGTCCTCCCAGAACCAGCCATATGGACCACTAGGGTTGGTGTTATTTTTGCATTCCGCCCTGTTGAACATGCTCAGGCAAATTAGAGTTCAACTTGCCTGTCTGTCTATGGATGAGTCCACTGATCTCTGATCCACGACAAGAATTCATGCAGACTGTAGTCATAGCAACAGGCTAGGTCTAATGTGCTTGAAATGACCAAGAGGCACTTTTACCGAAGATCACTTTCTCACACCTTTGTCTCAGAAAGCAAAGACTCTTCACCTCAGGTCTTTGAGTGTTGTACAACCACAAGCTGATGACCTGAGAGGCCTAGTTGATCTAAAAGGGGACTTTAAATCACCGACATGGTAAAGACAAGTTGTGCATAGACTTAATTTACAGTAGGTGGAACTTGAATTCAATTCTAAATTTAACAGGGGGCCATTGTAGCAAAACCAGGAGTGGGGAGTTATGAGAATGCTGTGCAGGAGAAAACGCAATGGGTGATTTGTTGACAATAGATTAAAAAAATAAGGCTGCACTAAGTAAATAAATAACATTCTCCCTCCTCCCCTTAGCCACTACTGTCTAGATGCCACAGAGAAAATAGCTAAAGACTGTGCACTCAAGTCTTAACATGAAGAGGAAGAGCTGCATGAAGACTGGAGAATGCTACTCAGATGACTTTCCCTAATTAAATAAACCTTTAAAAAATGAGTAGAGTACAAAGAAGAAAAAAATCTTAAACTGGATCTTCAAAGAGAAAATTGATTCAGCCTCTGTGATGTGAAAATGTAGACTGTTCTTATTGGAGAAGCTCTCACACCTGCTGTGTTTTTTTAATCCTGAGAACCCTGTATCCTCTGTGTACTGGAAATGAACAGGGTAAGGAGAAGTAAAGAACAACCGGGGCAGAGAGGCAAAATAGGGTTATGTTGTTAAAAAGTGTGAAATTCTGACTTCTGGAAAATAACAATGGAGTTGAGAACCCACATGACATTAAAGAGATGTAGGATTTATTTATTTATGGTCTATGACTTATTCTATGTGAGTCCTGACCAGCCCAAAGAATTTATTTATTCAGACCAAAGCAAAATTGCCAGTTTCTATGCAAACTAATGTGACACCTTAAAGTTGTCAACCAAACCTCTCCTCCCCTTTATTGTAGCAAACACATCATGTCTAGGTGTGCCTGTGTGTTGCCAGTATGTTTTGACGCAGGTTCCTGTGGCATTGCACATTGAGTGCTAGAGGTGCTCTCAGTGTAGAACAAGTACATGGCACAACAGGATTTAAACTCTCCTTTTTTTTTAAATTTTAACTTATCTTTAACAGTTTGTTGATGGGCCTAATGAAAAAACTGCACTAGTTCATTCATGACACTGATGCACGAGGTACAATGTTTAGATTGTCTGTGTTTTTCATGCTTTTAAGCCCATTCAGGGTTTGTATGTTTGGTTATTTTAAAACTGTAATAAGCTTCCTGAAACATGTAGGCTGGGGTCAGTTCTGCCAATTCCCTCAGGCTCCTTATTTCTTAAAATACCAAACACTTTGAGATTTATTTCAGTACCGCTGTCTGAATATAGGACATTTGCTGTACTTTTGTACACCAAGTAGTCTGTGTGTGAAATTCATGTCTTGCTTTCTGACAACATTCATTTGCTTTTAAGCTGTAACAGACTGCAAAAATATAGCAAGACAGCACATGACCTAGCAAGAAGCCTTCAGTGTGTTCACAGAACAATATAATTCTTTTTTTTCTTTTTTAATGAGGACTTTGATTTTGACTTTATGTCTTTTCTGGTGCTGACTATTCTTCCAAGTCTCTGATTTAAAAAAAAAAAAAAATTATTCATGTTGACTCCATAGCAGTACCCGCCAAAGACCTAGACAAAGACCTAGACATCAAACACAAACTAGACATGGTAGACTATTGATTATGAGCAGTCTAACTTTTAGAAAAGCAAGGAAACTGTTTTAGTGCAGTTTTCAACTTATGAGACCTCTACATTGATGGGTTTTTTTTTCTTTTGCTTTGCAGTGGCCAGGAGGCTTTGTCCTTTTGAACTGAATTCACCGACAGATTAATGAGGCATTCACACTGTCAGTGCAAACACTTTCAAAATGGCACTATATTTGATTGTATCATATTTCAGAATGCTGTTGTTTCTGCTCTGTATTTCTTACTTTTACAGATTGTTTTGATCCACAATGTATCTACAAGGAGTACTGTTCTACTCTATTGTTTGGACTGCAGAAAAAATAACCAGTGCCAGTCTGCCCTCCATGGAAGACCTGTATACCTCACAGGTCAAAAGGAGGGCAGAGGAGATTTCTGCAGACCCCTCACATCCTGACACAAACTGTTTGAACTCCTTCCCTCTGGACAGTGCTACAGAACATTGTATGCCAAAAAACCATGCACAAGGACATTTCCTCCTATCCCTCTTTTGAACCATGTTAGTTTGTATAGCAGAATATAGCAAACTCCCTTAGTGCAATAATTGTAAATATAGCCATTGTACATACTTATCTGAAAGCTCTTCATTGCATATACAATATACATATTTACAGATTGTTGTTTTTGTCTCTTCTGTTTTTTCTTTCTTAAATGCACATGCTTTCTTGTCTTGTTGACTTTTTAAAGCATGTTGAGAGTTTCTGTATCAGAGACAACTTCCTCTGTTACATTATAGTTGTCCAGCAGTGGCAGAGCCCTTTCAGCCACCTCTGGAAAATACATTTGCACCTTGCATAAGCAGGAGATAATCACATCCTCTCTAATCACTATACTTTAACCTTTCACAGCTTATAATGTTGCAGCTATCTTAACAACTCCATGTGTTGCTAGCTAGTTTAAAAATGCCCAATATTTTATGAGATTATCATGGGTGTTGCATCTATCCAGAAGTGTTTTATCAGATGCAGAGGACTGGAACCTATCACAGCATGCAGTGGGCGAGAGGCAGGGTACACCTTGGACAAGCTGTCCAGGGCTAACACGTATAAACAGATAAACACATTTACACTCACATTCACACCTATGGGCAATTTAGAGATTCCAGGACACCTAACCAGTACACCTTGGGACTGTGGGAGGAAGCCAGAGCACCCGGAGGGAACATCGACACTGGGAGAACAAATAGACTCTATAGAGAAAGGCCCCAGGTCCTTCTTGATGTGAAGTGACAGTACTAGTCACTGTGCCACCATGTCACCCTTAAAACCTTATGCTGCAAAATGTCATGTTCTGTTTGCCAAATGAAAAACTTGGAGACCAAAGTATAATATTTTCCTGTGAAATGCAGTAAAGTAAAAGTCTCACGAAATGAAAATATCTTGAGTGAAACATAATTAATTACTCCAAACCATAGGTTGTACTTTAAAGAAGTGAAGCCTGTATACACAGGGGGGCATGCCACTGACTATGTTTAAATACTCAGAGTCCCGCTAATTGTCTTTAGTCAAGCATAGCCTACCATGTGCTCGAGCACGTGCAGCAGTGTATCATCCAAGCCACAGTGTGAAGATGACTCACTACATATGCACTCACTCACTGCCAGATTTCCAGTGAGCCCATGCCTGCAGGTACACACACAAGTAGAAAACACAGACTGCAATGCTGCTGCCTGTAGACAAATGCCTGTTTAAACACTCCACTAACTGCACAGGAAGATAATTAGGAAATAATGCACTGAAAAACCACACACACACCTGAACTTTTGGAAATCACTGAAAATTGAATGGCAACCACTGCGGTTTGTTGTTACTGAATTTGGATTTAAGATTTTTGTAAGCATTTTGGTTGATTAGCTGGGTTATATGCAAATATAATTACTTATTCAAATTCTTATTAGACTTAAATAAACTAATCAACTGTAGGCAATCAGCCTTAACAGTTTACATTTGCAAATTCTTATGCTGCAAGACCTGAAAATCTGTTTGCATAATTGATTACCTGATGCACAGTAATGCATGACAAAAACTAATTTTTGTCTAAGTATGGCTTTATCTTTCTGTCACCTAACAGGGAAAAATTCTGTAGAGTTCATTTAAACGCTGATTTCACACTTTACTACACTTGGTGTACAGTATTACTGCCTCAGATTCCACAGCTCAATGTGTTACAACTATTCTTAGACACTAAAGCACTCTGTTGACACATATTTTACTCAAAGCTTATTAACACGCCCTTGCTATCATTGTCACGATCATCCCTTCTTCTCTCCAATTAATCCCTTAACTATGTTGTTTAACCTGAAAACCCAAAAAACTAAAATAATTTGTACATATGATGTTATAGCAATGTGTCTGTATTTCATAAACCAAGCTTATTTTATATTGAGAGGAGAGGATTATGAAGATAAATGTACCCTACTAAGTACACCAACTAAGCTTGGAGTTGGCCTAATTACAATACAAAGACACCGGCTCTAAAACCCTGTCCGAGCCCTCTTTGTCTTCATAATGCTTTCATGATGGGGTGATTCATTGTGCTGTGCAAGAGCTACTGCCAGTTTGATACTGAGTCCGCCCAATATTGTTCAAACAGGTTTTTAATGAGAGGTCCAAACTCCAAGAGACAGACAGGATAAATGGACATTTTTCTCATGTACTTTGTAGAGAACACATAGTACAAAAGACTCAAAAATGCTCTGTTTGTTCAGCCAAATGCATTGAAATTAGGACTACCTGGCAGAAATGGATTCCTTATATGACCACCAATTAATCTGACTTTGCCTTTTGACCAGCAGACTTATGAAAGACGAATGGGTGCAGAGATATAGGAGGATGTAGTAATGATGAATTAGCCTGAAGATGAAGCTTAGACAGAGGAAGGAATCTTCTACTATGAGAGATATAATATTACAAATGTTAATATTTGAACATAATTTAGGCTACTGCATGTCAGCAGGGCCAGGATTTCAATCCAAGATTGTGCTATTTTTATTGCATGTTCATTCCAGCACAATGTCGCACTTTGATGCATGTGCACTAAACACTGAAGTTTGTATGAGATGAAAGGGCTGGTTCACGAATGGAGCAACTTTTGAACAGAACACATTATAGCATTAAAAAGAATAGTAATTTAGCTTCAAACGGGTTTTTAGTTTGTGGCCTGAAACCTATTTGGAAATGTTGGAGCTATAGCTCTCATAATACATGAGCATTTTTCACAGCCTTATTAATCAAAATCAAGATCAATCACTATTTAACTTGACATTAGGATTATGCTTTCTTCATGGATGGCATCTTCTTACTCAGTATTTATACTACTTATTTACTACTTTTGAAGGAAGTGAGGTGTTTTCACACTGCCAAACTTGTGTTTGTCAATCCATGCATACTGTATGTCCTTGACTTTCCATGTTGCATCAGAATGGTTGGAGGATGATTGATTTATTCAGACCATGTTTATTTACTCATTCTGTCCCTTACAGAGATCTCATTGATTTGATGAAATGTGGTATGGAATCGCAATCATCTTCAAGGAAGCAACAGCCACAAACGTGTCAGATGGGTGACATGAACTCCACCCACTACAGCTGAGCTTTGCTCACCAGGGAACCTAAACCAGAGTGCCAAGGCTGCCTCTATTAGAACCCAACCGAAGGAGGACTTGTAGAGTGTCTCACCACACAAACATGAAAATACTTCATTACCTTGGACAACCAGTGGTGGCTGTTCAAGGTTGATAATAAGGTGCCCCGAGGTCAGTACCAAAGCACTTAAATGCTGACAATACTGCAGTGATGAACCTGTGAGCGAGATTGTTTTCTCTGGGAGAGTACTGTCAAACAGCTCCGCCTGTCTATACTGTATTCATGAAAATACATGTAGCTAATTTGTATAATATCCCTCCCAAAAACATATTCAGTCATTCATTTCAGTCATTTTTGTATAAGCTGATATGACACACAGCCTATATTCATAAATACCATTCACCATGGGCATTTTAAATAGTTATTGCTAATTCTATTATCGCTGAGGGATTTCCCATTACCTCCCAGGCCTATTGTGCCATGTCCAGTGGGTATACAATTTACAGCTCAGAATGTAGGAGATCCAATGTGGGGTAATCTGATGTAATAAAATAATAATAAAACCATGGCAAGCCAGGAGGGGAAATCTTTCTTTGGCATTTGTTGCTGTAGGGTCATTTACATATGATCCCGTTCAATCTCCAAATCATTATGGCTGCTCTCAATGACTGTCTCTCCCCCTCTATCCCTACCTCCCTGTGTGAAAGATTATCTCAGCAGTAACGATGTCTGTGTTGTGGAATGGACAGTGCAAATCATTGTAGGTTCTACGCCAGCCAGCGGAGACAGGCCTGGCTGAGTGATAGATTAGGGATTTTTAAATACTCCTCCTGGTAAATTCTGCCCAAGCCAGAAAAGCAGCTGGGGTTTTTCTCGGGGGGTGGGGGTGGAAAAAGGGCCACAGATGGCCATGGACCCAGAGGGTCAACACTGTTCAGTGATACATCCTGGAGTGAATGAGTGCCTAAATTAATCGAGGCCTGCGGATGCATTGGAATTTATTACGCAGTAATGAAGCCTGCACTTTAAATCCATATTACATGCAATTCATAAGCTATTAAAGAACTTCACAGAACTATAACCACTCTGTCAGGCTCAGAGGAACATTGGTACTTTATATTAATTTGAAGATACATATTACTTCGCACACAGAAAGGAGAATAATAATAATGTAACAATATCTACTCTGAAACACTGCCACAAAAGCTGGTTCATCTTAGGATGCATGCATGTCAGCAGTATTTCATCAGCCTTTTTATGTACCGTGCATGTCTGTCAGTGTAGTCAGTGTTTGAGCCAACATGCACAAACTTTGTCAACTATTTAATGTGAGAACAAATGAAACATGAATGTCCTTGCAAGACTTCATTACTGCTGACAAAAAGCGACTCAGGGTACCACTCATAGTATTGACCTAACATCTTTATCATTGTGAATAAATTACTATAATGTAAAAGTCATTTAAACCTACAGCATTTCATCTATCTATTTTTCCAGTATAATTAAAGAAATCAATAGTGTTGTAAAAGTGAATATAGCATTAGGAGCATGGCTAACCAAAACACAATAGAAACTCTCATCACAATGTGGCCACAGTGTGGACATCTACAACACTTCCCCTGCAACCCCTCACCTGGCAGATTGCTGGGGCATTCAAATCTGGATTTAAGCCAAAGGATCTTTTTTAACAGGCTTCACTGACACAAGAATCTGGCATGGATAACCAAGGTTAGTCACACTACAGAGAGGGACAGACTTCAAGGTGGATTTTAGAAGTTTGGTCAACAATAGTTTTCTTCTAGCTTTGGCTGGACTTTCACCAAATACACACAGAAATTTTCCCTTCACAAATATTAAATCCAGCATTATTTGGAGGAATCACTGCAAACTTAATATCAAAAAATAAGTGTGAAGTCTGCCTATGTTGCACTATGTAGTGTTGCAGCATTATAACCTGTTTTAATAAACTGAATTCTCTCTGCATCAACTCTATACACAATGTCAAAAAAATAGGTACAACCTTAGCATATTCTGTCACATGTTACCTTGACATACTATCTGTCATAACACAATTTTCATTTCAAAACAAACAAACTCCAAATACTTGACTGTGACCCCACATTTCTCTGGCACACCCCACCATTAAGCCTCCTCGTGGGCTTTGATGTGCCAACTGATTTCCCCAGGTAGAGGCAGAGAGCGATTCACACTAGCAGAAATATGATCAAATGCATCAAGATACAATAGATAGAGCAGAGCCTGTTCATGTTAACAGGAGAAGGAAAGAGAGTAGGGTGCACAGTATCTTACCCCAGGCAGAGTGTCTTCTCAGCTGGGAAGATATGTATCAGAGTTTTGATGTTTTTCACTCAATTCTTCCCTTGTAAAAGACTCCGTTTACTGTTAGTACAACTCCTTCAAAGTAAAAAAAAAATACTGAGCACTTCTACTTTGGCATATTTGCAAAAAGTGCAGTTAAGAATGTTGGAGCTTATACTTCACGTTATAACACATGGTGTAGTCTAATTCACAAAATAGTGGTAATCTGTCAGTGTAAGTAAAGGGGTGGTTCATTGGATCAGTGTGAGGTGTCACCCTAATTGAGATCGACTTAAATTTTTAAGTAGTTTGAAGTGTTCATTCCAGAATTAAATGCAAGACGACAGTCAGTCAGTCAGTCCTGGGCTAAGACTTGGTAAAACCACAAAGGCTGCCCACAGCTCGGCATATTAAAAATCTATTCCTTCAACTGCAGCCTTTGTCTCTGAGATAGAAATAGATAGTGAGTAAGCAGATCTAATATGCAAATCGTTAACTCTACAGTTTGGACAAAAAGGCTGAGGGGTTGCATGACTGCCTGGAGGTCACAGAACCATGCTGAAATTACTACAGTAATACCTGCTTTTTTTTAATTGTTTCAAAAAGTCTGTTTAAATTGGTTATAAGGTGCCCAGTGGAGTTTTCTGGTCAAAAAGCGGTTTTCCTTTGTGAAAGGGTTAATGCTCTCCTTTTCATTAGGCCACTGCATTTAGAGTGGGGTGTAAACATTTTGTTAATCTGATTCATCAGGTCAAGTAAATGACACTGGCAGGTTAGTTGGTTTGTGTTGTTTCCTGTGGGTTTACTTTGTGGGGTGTGGGTGTGATGGTTTTCATTGCTCTGTCTGTCAATCAGCTGCTCAATCAGGGATAGTGGAGACAGGTTTGTATCATTGGGTCCTCTCAGCAGTGGCAGGTAGGGTGTTAGAAACTGGTCAGAGCACAGGTGAAGTTGTTTAATCCTAAATAACATTTTATTCATATTGATGAACCAATTCACTTTATCTTTCCTCACTCCACTTTCATCTAAGATGGTATCTTTCAGCTTCTGACTGGCTGAACACACCTGAGCCAGGTAATCAGCAGCAGGTCAGCCAGGGGTAGTTGGAAAACAAGCAGGACAGCAGCCCTCGAGGACTGGAATTGGCCACCCCTGGTCGACTGTTACAATCCATGTTTATTTTTCTAGCAGTCTTGTTCTTCACTCCCTTTGGTGAAGCATGGCTGTGTTTTTGGCCCATTACATCCTTCTGCATAACAGTGAAATGGTGTGAAACCACAGGTGTATTACATCATCAGTACGCAAGCGTTTATAAATGCGTGCTTGTGTAGAATCACAAAAGCAAAGTGGGGATCCATTTGTGAAACACTGCATCACTGGTCTTACTGTTGTCATAAACCTCTAGCAACCAAGCCTCAACTATTTGCTACAAAATCACGCTCCTTGCTTTTGAGTATAACAACTCAGCAAAACTGGGACATACAGGTGTCATGCATCAAGAATAAATGTCTGTGACAGGTGACATCAGATGCTGCCTCACAATTTTCTTCAGTAGCTGATTGTTTGTACATACATGATTCCAGTGAGAAGAGAAAGTGCCAGCAGCTGTTGTAATATAAAATAATATAAAACACTAGGAAGTGACAAAGAACAACCAGTGGTTCAAAAGCTATGTTAACTTGATTTTAAGTTAACTCTGTGTTCATTTCTGAGCAGACACAACTTTAGATTGATCCTGGTGTGTGTTAAATGTTTTTTTGTTTTACATTAAATCATTCTTGTGTGGACAACAGACTCACCTGTCTTTAGTGAAGCCATTCAGTCAATTTATTCCATCATTGGTACAAACTGAATGTGTGGGGAACAAAAAACCCAGTGTCAGGGAAGTTAGCTAGGATGGTGTTTATCATACATGTGTGGAAACTGAAAACAAAACATTAACTGCAAACACTGCCTCTCCTCTGGCCAGTTTTCTGCTATATAAAATGGTAATATGATAGAAAGCATTTAGCATTATGATATTAGTGTGGAGTATATGAGGTCATAAAAAGTAAATTTTTCTGGTGGGGAAAAATCAGGTAGCTCAAGCTGAGGGCTGGGGGGTGGGGGGG
>NW_018127887.1:4499074-4506735 GCF_001952655.1 Monopterus albus | reverse complement strand
TTAAATGCTCTGTTAAAAGGCCAGTTTGATGGAGAAGGTCACACCAAGGTTTTGAGTACAGGGGGATGGAGATGCATTTGACCTGTCAGCTGAGGCTCTGAGTGGGCACACAGCCCTTCTGTGGTAAGGGAAGGCATGTCATCTTAAATGAAATCTACCCATGCTGAAACTCAGTGGCCTCAGCCCCTGTGGAGTGAGGTAACTGTCAAAACATCTAAAAGGTCTTTCAGGAGTTTTCTACCAAATAATGTTCAGAGGCTGTGTACGGCCTTCACATAAACATCTCAAATTGTCTTTAGACCTGCTATGAAGTCATTATTTAAATGGCATGTAATAGCAGCTTTCCCAATAATGGAAATGTAAACAGAGGAATAATTTGAGCTAATTGACCAGAGAGCATAGTTTTTGAGTGAAATCATTTAAGGCTCTTTCAAAAGGCTAATGTGAGAATGATTTGGACTGTTTTCTGTTAACAAGCTAGGCGGTTTAAGAATGTGACTCATAACATAACAATAGTACAATTTGTAAAAATCAATTTAAAATGTAATCACGTGACTATCCCAACCTCTTGGACACGCCACTGTGATGCTTTTTCTTAGAATGGTTTATCTAATCTCTGTTTTGGCCATCTTTAGCACAACATTACAATAATAGATCTATCCACACAGGGACACATTCACAATTTAATTGTATCTAATTTAATCAAATATGTTTATGGCCACTTTGGAGCAGCCAAACAATATTAGCATATGACTTTATAAGGTTATGGTGAAGATGTTGGCAAACAACTGCCTGTTTACACATTCACTAGACACTGAATAAACAGTATTAACTGGGTATCAACTCTAATTCTGCTCTTCTGGTCTCTACCAGCTCCTGAAACATAACATCTGGCTCAAATGCTGCTAAATCTTGCACTCTGTTCACTAGCTAGCTGCTAAACTATTTGTCTAAACTTTGGGTAGGTTTATCAGTTTCTCACCAAAAACAGTTGCCGGGAATTGAGGTTGATGAGAGTGAACTGAACCAAAAGAGTGAAGTCGTGGGCTGCAAAACCAAAACAATTTAAATATTATTTTTTAAAATATTACAATACTGTGTATATCATTTATTCATTTACTTTTGTACTCCAGAATATTGGATGTGGTTAAAGTGCATATTCTCTAATTTATTAAAGGGTATTTCTATACCTTTTGGTTTTACTAAGTATAAATTACAGCAGTGTTTATATATAATCCCTCCATTTCAGGGATCTGTGATGTTTGGATGCTCACAGGTGTGTACCTGCTTAATGCAAGTGCTATATAAGAGAACAGCCTGCACCTCTTCTTTCCTCTAGTTTTTCAGTCACTTCTGGAAACTGTTGTTGTTGTTGTGTATAAACATTTCTCACTGGAAATGTGCTCTTCATACAGACTGTAGAAATGGCTAATAAAATACCCTTTAAAAAATCCGAGTGTGCCCTTTACCAATATGTAACTTTTATTACAAATCTGAATCTGTTCAGTACAGAACCCAATAGATAAATGATGGGTCTTTGTCCCAAATATTATGCAGGGCCGTGTGCACGGTTGTCCTCTTGACGAATGATGGAATTTACAGGGAAAATCAAGCTGTTCAAGGGCACTTTGACACCAGCAGTTGAGGGGGAGCACTAGTGGGATTGGGAACCCCCTTTCAGTCACCTCTACATGTCGCCCCACTGAGTCAAATGCGGCAGTAACCGGCTGCAGCCTGCTAGGGAGGAGTTGTTTAGAATTGGAGGAGAGCACATGCTGTGAGGTTCCCTCTCATGATAGCCAGGTTCCTGATTTGGCACAAGTTAACCATAGGGGAGAATGTAAACAGCTGGGCAACACACACAGACTGATATACTGATCTCTATTCCTAATACCCCTACTGACTTTCTTCGTTCGACTTTGACTTTTATGTTAAAATCAAATAGGTCATATTTAACTGTAAATGCATGACAGAGATGTATTTTTTTTTAGACAATCTACACAATAGAAAATTCTGTTCTGTGCGCTACTCCTATTAATTCACTGGAATGCATCATTAAAAATATGGCCTGAACATAATGTGTTTTAATGAGACAGACCTGGTCATCCCTATACATCATTAGTGCCTGAAAAAAGGTTTGTTTTACTATTAATGAACATCCTGAGCTGGGAAACTTTTAAGTCAGGTGTCCTGGCACATGTACAGTATAAACTTGCCTTAACATTCTCTTATACTAATCAAAAGTACTTCACTTAAACAAAACAGATGCTTGGTTTGTACAAAGTGTTACCAATACATAAGATCACCTCAAAAGTGCATACTGGCATCTTACTATTTTATTGACAAAATAGACATATGTATAAATTTACTGAAGCCTTGCCTGAAACATTAGCATTTAAAAACTTGTTTGTCTGTCTAACCTCACTTTGCATCTCGACAGGGAAGGCCAATAACGTACTGTGACTGCTGAAATTTTATTCACACTTAGGCCTAACATTCACTGACGAAAGCCATAGTGTCTGGATGGTTAGTGCTAAATATTTCACATATAGTTTAACATGATGTTGCTGCCATTTAATCCCAGAAATATAGAAAATCACCAGATTAAAACAACCCCTGTATTTTTAGTGGAAGACACAAACAGCATGTCTTAATGTTATTTCTTCTGTTATGCTTGCAGCTTGACAGCCATAGCTCCTGTTCGTGATCTGCAAGACAAAGCAGGTGGAACTACTCCCACCTGTGTTAATGCTATTCTGTGAGTGCGACTGACTGGCTAAAACAGGGGTGTTCCTTATTTACCCAGCTGTTACTGTAGGCGGAGTCAAATCAAGCCAGTGCTCCCGACCCCACGGTGACATGAGTGGAGGAGGATTAGCCAGTATTACATGCTTTGCTATGATGCTGCCTTGCATAAATCCTTTTTCTTCCTCTCTTCCACTTCTCTCGCTGACTTAACACTAGAGTGTGTGCCATAAACCAGTGCCAGAAAGACAAAAAGAACATCTGGCCTTGCAGAGAGCAATCAGTTCTTAGTGGGAAGACAATCTGCTTTTTAATTGGATGTAGAAGTAGCTACAGCACATGCGACAGTTAGTATGCTGACCCCACAGAACCCTTTATTTAACGATTATTGTTTTCTGGCCTTCATCGTGTCCCCAAGGATCATATTGTCACCAGGGTCCACAAATGCCCTTGCCACTTAATTAATCAATTGATGTGATTGAGTGGCCTCTGTGTGTGAGACATAATGAACTCCTGATTAAAATCATTACAGGAGGACTTGTACACTGTCACGCCTCACAGGCCCGGCAGTGGCACCAAACTCCAGTATAATGCAACGTTTTGTAAAATGGCCCAAAAGATGGAAAGAATGAACAGCATCAAGATATTTTTACTGTAAGTGTACATTACACTTTTTTGTCCAGAATGATTTTATGTCCTAGATACAGATGGGCTGCAGGCTGTTGAACTGTGAGGCTTGGAGTCCACTAATAAGACACAGTGGTATAACTGTAAACTTAGGAACATATATCTCAGTCTCTTTAAATTCCCATTCGTGGTTATTTAAGGTCAATGCTCACCTGCACTGTGGGGTCACAGAAGAGCATAAGCAGCTTATCAAAAAGAAATAATTTCTTTGAAACAAATGAGAAAACAATGAGTTTCAAACTGTTTTCTGGCTGATTTTTTTTTCCTCTTAGAAATGTTTCTGCTTGCTCCCTCTGTTTACTACAGTAAGCTTTTATTATTAATTTATTCATGTGCTTAAAGCCTTGCAAAGTGGTGTTCAGAAATCATTGTTCGGTCAGTTTTATCATTGTAACTTTGTTTAATTTGACTATCTTGATGAATTTATGATAGTTTTTCAGTTAACATAAATACTTGTAGAAGATGTACAGTACAGTAATACTTTATGCCAAACATTTAAATGTGTTGTAACTAGCTCAATATTTACTTTAACATGCACATGAAGTGTGTCAAAAGATTCATTGAGCTTCACTGGTGAAAAATTACAGCATAAATAAATCTGTAACATCTTCAGCTATCAGTGTTGCAGATGCAGTGCTTTTATTCGCCCCCTCTAAATAATATGAATGCACCTTGTTGATTTAGAAAAAAATACACCATATGTTATGTCTGCCAGATATGCTGCTGAGGACTGAGTCAACCCTCTGAGACAAAACCAGTGTTCTTGGACTAACCTTAATTATGGCTCCTGCACTCCAACATATAAATGATACGTTTTAATGAAGCCACCAAGGCGGCCTCCAGGGGGCAATTTTCTAAAGCAGTTTCTGTTAAGCCTGACATCTTTCCAGTAGCCCTTCGCCAGTCAATACCGTACATTTCTGTGTGGGTCATTGGTCACAGACTACATCAAATTCCATCAGTTTCAAATGCAGCTTCTCGAAAAAGTCAGAGGTACAAAAGCACTTTTTGTAAAGAAAGGTGGTCAAAACACACCAAATAATTCCCCCTCTCTGGTTTAATTCCAGGCTAATGGTCACATGCTTTTTCCTGGAACAAAATAGCAAAGGCTGAGTTATTGTCTGAAGCGGCATTAACAATCTCACAATTTTATATTTAAAAAGGATGGGGATTCATTGTGTGTGTGAAGTCATTTATATTGTCAGGAAATTTAAGAGGGATGAAATATTCCTGTGAAACCAAATCATGCCTTACAAATTGGATATTATCAGGTTATGCATAGCTGAGTAATATTTGAAGTCACTGAAAATGAATGAATAATATTATTAACTGTTCATTTAAACATTTCTCACCAAAATAACCATCATTCAGGCTGGAATCGTACTGTCTGACTCTTGCATCTCTTTTCACATCACTGCCAAGCACTTTCTCAGTGTTTATTTTTAATCCTGACATTGGTTTGGGATCTGGTCATTTGTGTATTTGTGATTTGAATACTACAGAACCCATGCTGCATTTGTAAGCTGTTCCACATAAACTGTTTGACTTCAAAGTGATTATTAATTGTCTGTAAAAAGTGACAATCAAATCCATAGTTCAAGTGAAAAAGTTTCCCTGTGAATTTAAATGCCAATGCTTTTCTTGATCAATTATGTTAGGAAGAAACATTTGTTGATTGCATCTCTTTCATCAAGAACAATATAACAATAATCGTCCCAGAGTGAAAAAATACAAAAAGGACTTTGGCAACATTTTAGTGTCGTGTAGTCATCAAGCAATAGAGTATATAGGCAGCTTTAGTTAATATATTATTCTAATTTAAGTCAGTCACTTTCCTTATGAATTGTCACAAAAAATATTTCCATGACATTTGTTTACTTTAAAATAGTCCGACTATTTATTTAAAGCTAACAAAAGCAGAGAAAAACTAATTGTTGGCTATGAAACATCAAATCATTATTAGGTTACTCACATTATGTGTCTCTGTCGCATCAACGAAGACATGCATTTACCCCTTATCTACTCTCGCTGTCATTTGCTTGAATGCATTTCAACCCTTGACTTGTCCTAACACACCATTATGGATGAGGAAGAAAAAAGAGGTTTGCTTTTTTGCTCAATCAAAAAATGCCTGGGATCGGCTTTTGTTCTTCCGTCTACCAGATGACATCTTTACCACATTATGGTTTACGGGTTGTTTTGAGGTTGTCTGCTGCAGATGTGTCAGGCAGTGTCTGAGTAAACTGAGGTCCTTTCTTTATCTCTTCATTGCAGCTTTCAGTCCCTTGCTAGGAAAAGAAAAAAGGCCTTGCAACCTCTGACATTTCACGCAATTGCAACATCAGCAAAAAGAGCTGAAGTAAATATACTGCGGTATTGATCAGTCGCACATTAGCATTTTAGTAGATTAAGTGGAAAACTGTGGGGGTGTTCAGTTTTTTTCATACCACTGTCAAAGTGTTAATCATCAGTCTCTACACAGTCCTGCACACATGCGCTCCTGCTGAGGTAGTTCTTTAAATAAAGACAACTAACAAACACAGCCACTGATGTTACAATGTTGAGGGCAGTCTGAATAGACAGACTTAAATTTATCTGTTCTGTCTGGATTAGACCTGATCTAGGTGGTATTTGAAGCTCACACAGAAAATCAACATTGCACTGGTGCTGCATCTGCAAAAAGCCTGTGGGAAAAATCAAGCTGAATATCCCATGACAGCAGTTGTGTTCTGGCAGTTAAGAGGCAGTTATACAGTGCTGAAGACAGATTAAGAAAGTTTTAGATGTCAGTGGAAGTAGCTAGTCAGCCCAAAACAGAATATCCACGATTTGTACACGCACATTAGGGAAAACTGCTACACAAAGGTTGTAATTTGAAAATGATACAGATGATTTCCAAGGTTAAATGTAATGAATTAACATTGAAACAAAAGTAATTAAAGACAATTCTCCATAATGTTCTTGCTTTACTTGAATTATTAGGCTATTATTATCTTTGTCTGCCAACATGTCAGTTGGCCTTCTCAAAACAGCCCATGACCCCTCCCACCCCAGTCACCATCTCTTTGACCTGCTACCCTCGGGCAGACATTACAGGGCAATAAAATCACAAACGGTCTCAAAAACAGAGCTATGGTTGCACTAAATGCCATTAAGACCTGAATTTATAGATGTGCAATAAGACAAACCAGACTTGAATGTCTTGTGAGAGTGAGATTTACTTCTTCATTTTTTTTCTTATTTTTTTATGTAGTTCTTGCACAAATATGGATTGCATTCAATTTCATTGTACAATGTCAATAAAAAACTGATTTGATTTCTAACTGAAGTCTGGTTTCAGCCATTTTGTCAAACAATGATCTGATTCTACACTTTGTCACATTTCACAGTCTTGCAAGCTACAGTAGCTTAGCTTGACAGATTGCACTTCTAAACTACTGTCAATAGAGCAGAGGTAAAACACAAAAGGATAAAGGCGAACATGCCGAACACTTTAACTTGAACAATCCCAGGGAACCACAAAAAAGTAGTGGACTGTGGTTCAAAAGCATCTCAGTGACAGTGTAGATTTTTTGCTAATACATCAAGAACATGATCTGCATTTCATTCTTGAAGGTCACAAAATAAACTGCAAGTAATGAACATACAAAAAGAAAGTGAACACTCTCAGCCCATTTCTACCATCAAATGTCAGCCCAGAGTCCCTAGATATTAAGTTCATATTAATGGATACGTGTGCAATTCATTACTTACATCTAGTGTAAGCTTTCTGTGGCAGTGCAGGAGGTTCCATGACCTTTATAGAGCAAAGCCGAGGTTGGGGCGGTGGATGGGGACGTAGCTAGGTGCCTAATCCGGGATTTTGTAGAATTGTCCATTAGCTATACAGTATTTTGTCTGGTGATAGAAAATTGGAAACATATACTACAATTCAAAATGTTCCTATAAAGCAGTCCTAACAAACTTTAAAATAATAATAATAATGTGTTAAAATGAATGGCAGTGCATATCAGTCCCAGATTGCCTTCCAACCAAATACTGTGAGCTTTCTTTGAGTGTCACAATGCCTGGCGCTTCCTTATTTCCACAGTCATGGTATGGATCAATCCATTGTTTTATAAAGGCATTGTAACACAGATTTTTCACACCCTTTACGCACAAATATTCTCAGGGCTGCCATAATCATTTGCATGCAGCGCAGAGTACTGCAATGACAGCTCTGAGTTATG
>NW_018127887.1:4492733-4499060 GCF_001952655.1 Monopterus albus | reverse complement strand
CTGCAGTCTGAGATTTAATAGAATCTCAGCAATCAGATCCCTTTGATGAAGCCACAGAGCACACAGCCGCTGAGACAAGAGCAAGAACACCTTAAAAATGAATGAACTTGAAAATGAGAAGGTTAACATGATTTATGCTGAGACACAGAAAAGGGAAAGCTCACTGAAATGATAAGGAGCGCCCCTGTGATCAGAGTTAATTTTGACACCTGAGTTTCATTTTACTCTTAATTTTTGATTAAAATGTATATTGTTTTAGTCGGATTTTAGTCATTGGATTTGTTAGTTTTAGTCTAGACAAGTCCAGATTTGACCAGTTTCATTTTACTCTCATCTTCCTCCCACATTTAACATTTTCAGATTATTTTGAGGATGCACTTAATACCATCATCAGCACAAGTTGTTGAATAAGACTTTGCATTAAGTTAGTAAATACTTCTTTTCCATTTCATCTATCTTTCATGATCTTGTGTGATTTTATTCACACATGGAAAGTGCAGTACATTTCCCTATAGTTGTTTTCAAATGCTATTTTATTTTGTGTTAAGTCTTGCTTTTGTTATCAAAAATAGGTCAAAAAATGTTTGTCATTATGGTTTCTGTTGATGAAACTGAAATTAACTTGTTCAGTGCGACATTCAGCAGAATGAAATGCCATTAATCTTCATTGTTCATCATCTTTCTATTGTCTTCCAGTCCAGGAATGACAGACGATCCTCCACTGACTGATGCTTAAAATTTTGGTTGCTATTTATAGAGCGGACACACATATGGCATTTTCCTATCAGAAACTATGGGGATGTGATGTCAGTATGGTGTTAGAAAAGTGTCTGTAAATGTCTAATTATTTGCATGACAGACAAATCCTGCTAAAATACTAACAACTGACATAAGGTGGCACATTTTGCATTCAGTACAATGTTTTTATTTCAAACTTTTCAAATACCAAAAGATACAGTTTCCTGGCTTATTAGCCTATAATGACCCAGGAAGGATTTGCTGAACAAGTACATTCCACACACATTTATACGGTGGATATTGACTCCTGGGAGATGACCTATACAGCCACTGGCTTTTACTCTTCACTGAGCATTACAGTAAGTGCAATTTTTAAATGGCAACTTGTTCTTAAGTATTCATTAGTGCCTGGAACCTGCACAGCGTGCAGTAAGTTACCATATACGTAGCTGTTTTATGGCACATTTTCTATAAGGACCTTTACTCAAATAAGCAATCAGGGCACAGTGAGTTTGCTGCAATCAAAGGACCAATCAGAGAGATTCATATTGTTTTTGAATGAGATGTCTCATATACTGTGTGGAAAAAATGCCCACACACTGACAGAACAACAAAGATGCCAAAAAATTGCATTTATTACATGTGTGAATGTGAATAAAAATGTAGGCTGGGTCAACCTTGCTGAACCTGTTGCCACCGCAACCTGGCCGTGGATAAGCAGAACAAAATGGATGTATTGATATTTACTAAGGATTTGTGGTTCATTTTTTGGTGCTAAACAGTGAATTCACATGTCCACATTTATACTGAGGACTTGCAACAAGCAACACTGCAGGAATTTGCATGTCTATTCTCATGCAATATGTGTTTTAAGGCGTTCCTGTTCAGGGACACAAAAGTAAAGGAGGAGAGAATACAAGTGTATACAAAAACCCTCAGCGCCTGATTTACCACTGCTGCGGCAGAAGAAACTGCAGTGGAAGATCAGGAGAAAGCAGGTGTATAATTTGAAAAATTGCAGCGCTGCAGTATTTTACCTGATAGTAAATTGCAACAGGTTTAGTAAATATCTGTGTGTCTACCTATGTCTGTAGAATTACTGGGGCTGTAAACTGAGCTGATGATGGTCTTTTGACTGAAACGTTCACATTTTTATTCACTTTCACTACTTTATCACTTGTGCACATGTAATAGATGTACTTTTTTGGCATCTTAAGAGCCTTTTTCTTGTTCTTTCAGTGTGCAGGCTTTTTTCCCCCATATACATGACATGCTGTTTTTTGCCATATGCACCTGAAACATCTCTTGAAAGGCATAGAACTAGGCTTGCAACAATTTTTGATCTTCTTGAATGAGAGAAAAATCAAACAGGTCTTTGAAAATGTGGACCCAATTAATATAACTATGATTTAAAAAAGCAGAAAACAGAAAAATATTATTGAAAACAGAATGATCTGGCCATTCAGATGCTAAAGGTGATTTTTGTTTAATATGTAACTTACAACATTATACTGCATCATGTACAGATCATCACTTTTTCAATGCATCCGTATGTTTTACAGAAACTTCACTCTGTACATTAAAGTTTTTCTGTCAGTCATTGGTCCCAGGTGCTGCATACAAGCATGTGCTTCAGCTGGAATTCAGTGAAACAAGATCACTGTGTTGCATGCTCAACACTTTATGTCCACTGGCAAGTTGCCATTGTTTCAAGGCAGAATGAAGGAGTTACTGATTTATAAAGTCAATATTGTGAAATTCAGCTTTAGGCTTCTAGAGTTTGCAACATACAATTCGCCCTAGCCAGAGCTTCAACTAAGTAGGATGATTTGCCCAGACAACATAATAGTAGCCTGTGTGTGTGTGTGTGTGTGTGTGTGTGTGTGTGTGTGTGTGTGTGTGTGTGTGTGTGTGTGTGTGTGTGTGTGTGTGTGTGTGCCAGCTGGGCAGGGAGGAACAGACACCCCAGTCTATATTCCCCTGATCAATACATTGCTGTCAGTGTACATGCAAGTGAGCCGGCCAGGTTTAGCTGGATGTGAATATTCTGTGCCTGTCACTACATCAACAAGCACCTCTTTGTTGATGTCCGCACTTAATCATCCACCCTTGTTTTTTATGAACAAAGTTGCTTTTGGTTGTGACTGCAAAGTTAGGGAAGAAAGAACTACTAAACAAGATCTGGCAAGAGTTAAAGAAGGACAAGCATTGTTTTGATGGCGTATTGAATTATTTGTTGAGTAATGAATTACCGTGTTGTTTTCTCCAGTTTCAGCACTAGCACTCTTTGTTTTTTTAAAAAGAAACCATGGGACAGGAGGAGAGCAGCGGAACTTTAAAAACCTTCGATATCCCACTCTCGGTTACAGTTTTGCTGACATCCCTCCTGTTCTGAAGTCATTTCATCACTCTTACTTCCTTAGATATTTTTCTGAGCTAAGAGCCCATTTTCCTTGCACTCAATTTGTCTTTTACAGTTTCAGCATCATGATGCCACTGACACACAGAGGAGCCTTGGATGGCATGTATTTGGCTCAGTAACACAGGAATGAGACAAAGCTGCAGGCTTTGTATTCACTGTCACTGCTTTTTGGTACAGTGAATGTGCTACATAATTCTGTTTGACTCATTGGATTAGAGTGATGATATATGTGTTTCCCATTTTGTAACAGTTTGGCTGCACAGAATTAAAAACAATTTTTCCCCTGTCATGTTCAGGGTGAAACCAAGTTCATGTACTTGTTATACAAGGTGCTAACCACATTGTTTAAAGCGTATTAACAACATATTATTGTAATTAATTGGTAGCACTTAAACAAAATTGCACTTATGCTGTGATTTGAAAAACATTGTGGAAACATGGAAGATGTTTGTGTGTGCACAATTAGACATATAAACCTGTACACTTCCACTTTGTACTCTAGAGTTTATGAAACTGTAGCAGACTCTGCAAGAATGGCCATAAGAAAAAGACTGATAATGACAAGAACGAATGGCACATGAACTAAAACATTATGTTTTAGTTAACAGTGGTCAACTACTGTAAATATTCACTCCTTATTGCTTTCCTTTTATCTCTGATTCTCAGAGCCTGGCTAAGGGTAAACTCTGCTGTGCTGCATGTGTGTGCATGCACGGGGTTTGACATAGGGAGCAATGACTGGCACTGACATCACAGTTTCACACATGCTTGAGTTCTTGAATTGAATAATGGCCAAATGAGAGCTGGTGTAAATGGACAATATATGATGAGTGCATGGCTTTAACTGACCTGTGTTCAGGGATGGCTGTTGCACTGAACTGTGCATCATTACAGGGAGGGCCTGATATGCGGCTGACCTCTGGTAGAATTCATGTGAACATACAGTATATGCTTATAAAGCAGATTTCTGTGACCTCTAACCTACATATGCATTATTATTTATTATGAACTGCACTTACGTATCCTAGTGCTTTGATCTTTGTTAACGTGAGTTTGTCAGTGATTTCCACATGATGTGCATAAAGATACTGTTGATTTCAGTAATCGTGAAACCTCAAACTCAGTGTTGTTTCTTAAGCTTGCATGAGCACTGCCATTTATTGAATAAGCAGGTAAAAAATATTTTTCATTCATGGGCTTCATCTGATCTGTATCAGTCATTTTAGAGTAGGATGGTTGACATCCAATTTACTTTTTAGATTATTAGATGAAGAGTTCAAGTGACCTTAGTCAGCATCTTTCACTGAAATTGTAAACAACTGGGCATATTGGGCAGAAGCGGACCTTTTATGAGAAACAAGGTCAAGCATTTTGACTTCAGTCTGGTCTCAGTGAGACTCTCAATCGAAAGCTAATTTGGAAACATTCACTAGGGTGACTGCGACTCAGGAAGTAGAGCAGGTCATCCCCTAATCATAGGGATGGTGGTTTGATCCCCTGCTTTTCCAGTTTACATGTCAACATGCCAGGTAAGACAATGAACCCAAAGTTGCTCCTGGGGCGCATTGACATCAGTGTGTGAGCGTGTGTGAATGACTGTATGGCTGCTTTGCCACCATCGAAGTGAGTGTGGGAAATGTGAATGGGGAAAGACTGGAGAGCACTTTGAGTGCGCTTCAGTGTGTAGAAAAGTGCTATTTAAGTACATCTCCATTTACCATACATTCCACTACAAATTTGTAGTACAATAAATGCTAATATCATGTGAGAATGAAAAGCTGACATTTTTAACTGTCCACAAGTATCATACTGTGCCATTTAGTGCCAAGCCATGGCTCTGTCGCCATGAGAAGAGCCAGCTGCCCACTGGCTGGCTCCCTTTAGAGGTGTTTAAGACACAGGTGCCAAGGTGGTAACCCCAGGAATCTGATTGGCCACCCCTGGTGCTACCCCTGCCGGCTGGGAGTAAATAAGGAGCACAGCCAAAGTTAGCTGAAGAACACTATGTGTCTCATTTTTACAGAAAAAAACTATTTGATTCTTAAGTATGTGTTGTTTATTATTACTTCTTAGTTTGACCCAGTTTTCAAACTGTTCTGAGAGGTATGGTTTAGTTGCCAGTGATTGATTTTTTTTAAACCATTGGCTGCTGGGAAGCCTCCCCGTAAGAATGGTTAGATGGTTCTGTTTCTCCCTGAAATACCACTATGGAAAGAAGTCTACAAACAAAAACAGAAATCAATGGTCTTTCTTTGGCAGCTTTGAGAAAGGTGCTTAACATCACAGAGTCTTTGCCTGAGGTGAACATCCCAGAGTGTATTATGGTGTTGCTCCACTGCCCTGTTCACATCCGCAAGCTGTTCTAAATCCATTTGAAGTGAAGCACACAGGGTTTTAACAACTATCAGCACTAGTGTGAATAGCCTCCTAGGGCCCTCTCACTCTATTTGGTTGCTGAAATGGCTTCTGTCCTCAGTTAAGCATCTATATATTCCAGTGAGTGTTTTAAGAGGAGTGTTTACGTCAAGGAAAGGTGCTTCATCCAGCACTACACACTGAAGCACCATTTGCAGTCTACAGTTTCTGGTTCATCCCTTAATCATGAATGCTGTTATATCCACAGACGTACGTGTCATTTTGGATCAGAATGATTACTGCAGACTGGAAAATTTACATTACAGATGATGTTAGGGTGTTTTTCCCTTTTCTTTTCACGTTCTTTTTATTATTTCATCTCACCACCGACAGAGACTTCAAACTTTCGTTGTCGCCCCGGGTTGAACTGAGTTTCAAACACTTTTCCTCTGTGTGATTGAAGAGCCTCATAAACTGCACACATCTTGGTTACATCCCTTTACTTCTTCAGGAACCTTCCCTTCCTCTGGAGGATGGTGGAGGGTATAATTCACTTTACAATATCAAATAATCACTGCTTGTGATTCTTGTCTCCTGGCTAACTTGTCGGGCATGAGTTTATGGCTTTTAAAAGCCGAGGTGAGCTGCAAGGAGGATAGCTTCCACAGCTGTGGCCTGAAGGTGATGAGACCCAAAGTGAAGCTTTGCCTCCAGGTCACTGAGCAATAATGAGTGTTATCAAGCAAGTGCCAGAAGACAGGTAACGCTGGTGGAATTTATGAGAGGCCTTGCAGGTTGACCCTAAACAAGGC
>NW_018127887.1:4492412-4492689 GCF_001952655.1 Monopterus albus | reverse complement strand
GATTGTGATTAAATAGGCACTTGATTTTATGTGCTTTGGTACCAAGAGGCGAGTCAGTATTTATCAGCAAAGATATAAACTGTAAAAACAATGGAACACGTCACAAGCTGATCTCCATGATCTCCATGGTGCGAAAGTGTGTTTCTTGAACTGGGGGATGTTAGAGTACCAGTTATTTTAAGTCATCAGTATGGAGAAAGAAATCGGATCATTTTAGTTGTCAGCAAACAGTGTTGTTGTTACAAACCTGATCTATTGTTAACCCATTGCAGAGTTA
>NW_018127887.1:4484191-4492364 GCF_001952655.1 Monopterus albus | reverse complement strand
TGATATTCAAAATCATTTGTTTCCACTTGTCAACCTCCACTGCTGTTGGAAGCAGCAGTGCCAATCTGCATCGCCTTTAATGCTGTCTATGAATCATCACCCTAACAAGATGGTATAGCTTCTTTTGAAATTCAAATCAATGATATAAATAACAATGCAGTGTTGTGCTCAATCTTGAGTTGTATATTTAATATTTCAGATAGTATCTACTTATTTGTAGGAACCAAAGGCTGCTGACGAAAAGCATGGAGACAAGTAGAAGGGAAAGGTTCCAACAACGAGATCACAAAAGCTCTGATTGAATTTGGATTAAAGATTAATTTTAATGACCTTTTTTATTCTAATTACTAATTTTCTTTTCCATTCTTATGCTGTAGCTACACCAAAACCATTCCAGCTGTGTTTTTGAGACGCTCATTTTATGTAACTCATATTTTAATCGGTCCAGCTGTCTGCACTGCCCAAGTGTCACCTGAAGCGTAGGTCTGTCTTTTCAGAGCTATGATTGTAAAATGCTCCACAGAAATCCAATTTAAAAAAAAGAAAGCCTCCTCGTTCCAACCAGAATTCCTCAAATACATCAAACAAACACAGTTATAACACATGATCCATCATCTGTTGTATTAATCCTACTGAACACGGTTCTTTTTAAAGTCTTGTGTATTTGTGTTATCAGTCATTTTCAATGTTCCTCTAGGCTGCTCTGTGTGGCCTTTGTACACCAAGCATCCCCTCTTGTGGTACACCGGCAGCTGTAACAGACCGACTTCTTTGTGACTGAATGTGGTTGTTAGTCTAATAAAACATGTGCATTTGCTTGGTGTTGTTTTAAATTGTTTCCCTGCAGTTTAAGCTTTTTAGCTTAATGGAAAAACTGTTTCCATTTAAAGTTTGTGTTCATTAATAAACTATTATTTATCTCATAGTTTTCAGCCTTTGGCGCAGGCAGCAAGAGGTTGTTTTTATGAAGCAATAAAACAGTCCTGGCACTGAAACCTGGACCTCTTTGTTTAAAGATGTTTACACTCCACACCCTCAGTCATCTTATTTTAAATTGGAGTACATATCCATTTTACAGGTTCTGTAAAATGGTTTAGGTGACATACACCTGCAGGTCTGTAAGGGCAGAGACACCAAGCCAAGGCAAAGGAACTAACAACAATGGAGACCAAGCTTTGCATCGTCTCATGTCATTTTTGTTTGGGCCAGTTGATTAAAAAAGTGGCACCTGAATGAACTGTGCAGACTAAGCCAGCGGCCAACTAGCATGTGGGCTTTCCTGAACATCTTTCTTCCCGTGCACTGATTCGCTAAGCTGAACAGTCAGAGTGGTCTATCTCACTAATAAGGCCTGACCAGCCTGACACAGATTCAACATGCTGAATCAGCCAAATAGCCAGCAACGGGGTCCCACTAGTGCAAATGGTGAGGGGTACACCAGGAAGACGAGCCCCGACAGACGCTCACCAATGGCCCAATGTTGGCGCATGGCCGATCATTGGCCTGGTGTCACGGCCCTAAAATGTAAATTCAGAGAGGCTTCGCTAGTGTGAAGCTGATTACAGCTGAGTCAAAAGTGAGAAGTGATCTTGCTTAAAAATTCAGGTCTTAAATATTAGAAGTGATCAACAGCAATATTAGTAGAACGTTAACACTTAGTATATGAAAATAAAAACTCAAATTCATCTCTTCACTTATCCTGATCATATTTTAATGGTTTCAGATTTATGTTGTGTCCTGTGCCCACAGTTTTTTTTTTTATGTTAATTGCTATCATAAACAAAGTTTTATCCATGAGCTATGCCGCTAGAGGGTCATAGGTGGGGCTGGAGCGAATCCCAGATGACACTGGGCGAGAGGCGGGGTACACCCTGGACAGATCACAACACAGAAACAGGCTTTTTTTTTTATTCCCTTATAATGTTGGTTCTCCAGTATGTTAATGGAGCAGTGTTTATGTGTACATTTATTTTGTTTTCTCATTATTCCAGCCAACAACAGACAGCACTAAATATTTGCAGGTCTGCCAGTGTCCACACATGTGCATTGTGGTGATAACAGTGGCCTGATAGTCTCCTGCTAAAACAGACATGTACTATGTGTGCCACATTGTTTGACTATCAACGACTGCAGCTCTCCCTTTTAATCAGGATTGATGTGATGAACAGTCAGCAAAGTTTCTAAGACACGTCTGGCAGTCAGTATTCATTATCAAAGTGAAGCTTGCAGGACTGTTCAGCTTTTCCACAGCTGATGGACCAAACACTGGCACACAGCATGACAAAGAATCAAGGGATTCTGTCATGAATGTTTAGAATATCCATTATCTTTTATCCCCAAGATGATGCAGAGTGGCTGAGTCGCTGAGCTGGTGGAGTGAAATCATTTGACTGTGACGTTTGCCTTGAACTCTGTGCGACGTAACAAAATCAAAGACTTGCTATGTGACACTTATTTGACTTATTTGTGACAGGCATAAAACAACAGTTATTGTCCAAATTCAATAGTCCTATTTTCCTGGAGATTACTACATGGCAACACATTGTATTATAATTACACGTGAATCTCCATATTCATGCTGTAAAGGAGGCTGATAGATTAGATGTCTCACACCTGGTGGCCTGTATTCTCATTCATGATGATTAGCAGCTGCCGTGCAACACAGGAAACCTGAGGAGTAACACTTGACTTGCAGATGAGCTACTTGACAGTGTTTGTTCTCTTATCTCATTGAAGAAACAACATGATCATTATATGACTCAAGGGACAGGAAACAAAATAGAAAATTATAGATTGGCCAGTTGCTTGAGAAGCATACCATCTTAAATTTTAATGAAGTGCTATTGTTAGGGGGCTTCTTCCTGTTTTGATACGGTACAGCAGATGGACACGACTAAGCATTAACCTCTGCTCCTACCAAGCACAGAGATGTTTCTTTTGGTCAGACAGCAACATGAGTCCCTTTAGGGATAAGGTCATGAACGTATGCAGTGCAGATCCTCTATTCCATCACTCCGCTGGCATTTATGCTACAAAGATATGGCTTTATGCTGCTCACCACTTTTAGAAGGTCAGCAATCACAGTGAAGTGACTGACAAAACAGGTCTCTTTTGCTAAACATAGCTTTCCTACAAAATGACTGTATCTGATATGTCCCCTGCACCGTGGAAGCTGAAAGCCCTGCCAGCCTTTGCATCCACTGGGAAGCTGCCAGCCACTGTGCCAGCCAGTGGGATCCTCTGATGCAGGAAAGTAAGCAATCTAACTACAAGAGGCACCCAAGACTGTCACATCTGCTAATTACAGCAATGGTGTCTACCAAAATTGGTACACACGTAAGCTGACATTATACCACAGACACACACAAACACACACGACTACACCTCCTCCAATTTCCCTGTTAATCGAGACATAATCAGTAATCAAGCTGGTGAAAACGTTTCCCGTCTTCAGCTTGTACACCCCTTTATGTAATGTATTTAGCAAACCAATTTGTTGAACATGGAGCCAAGCTCGTGACAATTAAGATATATTCTAAGAGGGCCAACTTTGGAAACAGCCTTATTGCTGGAGGTTATAGAATGCAAGATACATCTTACAAAACAATATTTATCACCTGTTCCACAGGGAAAGCCAACAAGAAATGTAGAAATTTGACATTACAAAACCTGTTGCATGAATATTTATATACAACAGTGATTTCCAGTAAATGTGTTTGTGAAATTTGATTAGCCTATATAAGCAATTACCTATTGATGCTGTAATTATAAACAGCATCTAACATTTATATTCTTTTGCAGATCTAAAATAGACAATTCAATATATCATTCAATTATATCGTTCAATCGCAAACATGCTGCATGCGACTGATAACACATTAAAGTACATTTCCAAACTATAACTGCTGAAAACACTTCTTCACAACATCTAAATTACAAAAAACTCTTCTGATTTTTTTGTTTTCCAGTCCAGTTCATTTCTCTGGAGAGCTGCCCCTACTTAGATGAGTTTCGATTCAGTTGTTTACTCATGATCCTCTGCTGGAGCAAGGACACACTGACCTAGTCAGGTCAGCGTGTGTGGCTTTGTGCTAACAGAGAACAAAAGAGGTCACTGTTAACAACAAACCTGACATTCACTTGACCATTTCAGTGTGTTGTTTTTTGTCAAGCAGAAGACACTGTGAGACAAAATGACTGATAGAAGGTTTAATGAACTTGACAAGTGGCCGAGACAAATCATATTTTTCTTCTACTAAAATAGGCATTGTTTCATTTTTATTCTGCATTACATATGCTGTATATGAATTTATTTTACCAAACTGAATGGAATCGTTGTGACTGGGTCCCATTTACAAAGCAAAGGCATTGTGTTGACTTCTATTCTGTAAATAATAGGGGCACTTTTTTGTGTTTAGGTGTTAAGCGGGTTACCTTTTCTATGTCGATTCATAGGAAGCTGAGGCATTATGCATTTTCTTTACATGAGAATCTCTCAGGATCCAGGCTTACAGTAGCTGCACTAGTTTCAACAGTGACTGGCAAAACATTGATATGATTCACGACACTGCCTAATCCCAGATCCATCATCCAACAAGCAAAATGTGAAAAGAACATAAATGTACCCACACTCTCATGGATCATTTGTGAATAGTTTGTCATCCATATAATTCAGGCTTTAGGTACAACTTCAGGCACAGGATGAACACAACTACAGCAAGAGCTGTCAGCAATGTCATTAAATTTGAATGCTCGTTATTCTTTAGATTTGTTATATTTTAGTCATTTGAAGTCACAGTGTTATTTATTCAAGGACATGGACTAGACGAGGAAATGAGATTCTCAAGTGTATCTAATAAGCTTTGACCGAGGAATCAGCATTGAAATGAATTGAAAACTAGAGAATCAAAATACTTGTCACATAGCTTTTGAAAATATTGGTTATTTATCACACTGTACACACTCTGAGCTTCAGTTGTCTTTTCCCCTAAACAAATCCATCTTCCTGAACAGCCAGAGTTGGCTGCCAGTAGTGGCCTGTTATATTTTATTGAAGCAGTCAAAAGGCATCTGAAAGAAAAACAAAAACTTGTCATCAGAGGTGAGATTCCAGCAATCTGACCTGCCATTCAAGAAGACAAGGAAGGTAAATGTCTGCACTGTGTGAGACGTCTGTTACAGTCCCTGTTCTGTTTGCAGCAACAGCCCACATCAAGGTGAAGTCTGACTCGTCTCTGAACTTTCTTTGAACTTCTCTGACAGCTTATGTGATATGAAACGCTCCCAGCTCCACCCCCTGCCCCCAGTCCAGAACTTTTGTCATGCTTCACAAAGCGGCCAGCTTCAGATAAAGACCCTGTTTCTCTCTGGAATGTGACAGAGCAGTGGTGGGATCTGCTGGTTAGATTACTAAGGTATGGGTGGCTGGTCTCTTTGGATTCTGCCAGTTAAGTGTCAGGCAGCCAGAATCACACTGGGCTTCTTACTACTGAGAGGGGTTTTGAGGGTTTTCAACCACCATGTAACTATAGAGTTTATCCAAAATGCTTTTGATACTATAATTGCATTTGTTTATTGAAGTGGTTAAATTCCTCTTAATATGATGGCACAAATCATGTTTATTTGTACAGGAGGCCTAATTAAAAATGTTGAATGTTGGTGTTTTGTTTATTTTCTTCCCCACTGGAGGCCAGAAACAAATAAAACCTAATGAATAATAATGCTGCTCTGCTGGATGGGTACAGGTAGCTATACAGCTCTTTGCTCATATGTTTCCTGTAACAGCTCCTTAAGGAAATAATTTGTCAGTGTTGGGTTTCAGTTTGTTACACTGCCACCAAATAAAAAAAGTAAACTAATGCAGCTTTAAAGATGGTTTGATTACAGTGAGAGTGTCTTGAAGCAACACTGAATTTTAATATTGTAAGAAATGGTAGAGGCTGGAGTCTTCAGTCTTGCACCCTCTTCTTATAAAGGAAAAGTCAACTGATCTTACTCGCTACTCACACATATGCTTGTTTATATCTGCCCTGCATCAAAAAGACAGGGGGGACAATGAAATTCAGTCTTAGAAGTCCAGCTGGAGCATCAGATTTACATGGTGAAAACTAATTAGAAGCCATAGCTTAGCACAGAGCTTTGTAATACAGTACTCACAAAGCAGATTTTACAATTCTGGAAAGTTATCATGTTGGCATCTGTTTTATCTGTGGTCTCAAGGTAAACTATAGGCTTCAACCACAGAGCTGTAACCCCTGAGGGGGAATTCTTTACTGATTTACTTTTCACATCACCCTATTTCTCTCCAATCTGCTGATTATTGTCCTGGTCACAAGCACGTTTCTGTATACAAGTACAATCATCACTTAAAATAAGATTACCCATATTCCTTTGACTTCCAGTGAAATATTTTACTTGTTTCTGTGTTCTCAGTGGTGCATGTGACTTAATACGGTTCCAAATCTACAGCAGGGACAATGATCCTGAAAATTCAGTGATTTGACCACTACAGGGGAAATACACAAGGTGAACTCCCAACATCTCATATTTCTGTGAATGTGTAATCTGACTGCTTCAGTGAACATTTCTTGCGTCACACAGTACATAATTTACACATGGGCCATCAGTGTTTGAGAGAATATCTCTTCATTATTCTTTCAGGTTTGGTATAACATGTTGCAGCACATCAACAACTTGCATACTTTTGGAAACATGTAAGTAACGAATGGCTCAGGAACAAACTGGAAGAAATACGAGGGGCAACACCAACCCAAACCTCAGCTGTTATGACTCTCCGAGCCCTCAGCCTTAACCTTTGATGTAAACATCCACTGAGACATTTTCTCTGTCGGTGATGACAACCTATCCGCTTGTCCGGCACATAAAAGAAAAATGATGCACTAGTGGCCTTGCTATCAGCAGGGTTCAAGGGATTAGCTAGAAATTTGCTGTCCAAGCAGTAAATGCACGTGGTTTTATTTCCACCCATCCAATGCTCTCACTCTTTCTGATAAGGCACATTTTACACAAGGAAGGAAACTTAAAGGACAGGGGGAAGGAGATCAAAGTGACCCATGCTGCTGATTCTCAAGGGAAGAGGCTGAGAGTCCATTTAAATATTTGTGCTATTCAGAGAAGTCAGGTTGCAAACCCAACAATGATAAGCCCCTGGGACATACAGTATTTGAAGCCAGCAAACAACAATCTAAGAATTATAAATGAAAGGTACAGAAATTTAAATAAGCCAAGCTCAAATTCAACTTTTTTTGGATTATGCAGAGTACAAGAAGCTATATTTCAGCTTGCTAACACAGCCTTGGATTATGCAGGAACTGATTAAGCCAAATCCAGGTCACAAAAATTTTCATAATAATATTGTAGTAGCTCCCGTCTGCCCATGTCACTGCTGCTCACATAGAGCTCAGCTGAAAACTCAGGACACCGCCAGTCACACTCATCCTATTCTGACCTGATTCAATCTCTTGCAATAGATAAAAATGAACATGACTGTCTTATGCAATGTTCAGAAAGGAAGTCATCAGCAAACTGAACTACTTTTTGAGCATATCAAATACAAGCAAATTTTATTTTCTGAAGTCTTAAAAGTAAGTCTTAAGTTGCAGTCTTCATGCTACAGTAGCTCCATACCAGTATTCAGTAGAGTAGCAAGATGTGATAGAGGATCTCAGGATACTCACAACTGTTGGAACATGATTTTTAAAAAATATTGCAAAATACTGCACATTTCAAAAACACCTACTCAGACAGTTAGGGTTCAGCTGATTTTTTATTTTATTTTTTTGCATAGCCCTATGTCACAATTTAGTGAAATGCAGTAAATGAACAATCTCCACTAAAGGATGCTGTGTACAATTTTCTTCTGTATTTTGATTAAGTTAGGTTTACAACTCCCTAACTCTGAGTAAGACTGGAAGTGACAGTGCCTTTTTAAGCTCTCAAGTAGCTTCATAGCATACAGCACAACTTCATTTAACAGCTTAAGGTAATCATTACTGAGGCAACATTGTCCTCCCAGAAAACATCAGTCTTCTGTGCCCAACTCAGACATTAGCAAAGAACCTTCTTTAATAGTGACACTGCAAAATAATAAGTGAAGGAGACTTGTAAAGATGTAGCTTTGTCTTGCCAGAATGCCTTTAAGGATGCCAAAGGC
>NW_018127887.1:4437998-4484153 GCF_001952655.1 Monopterus albus | reverse complement strand
TGTTTAATTAATGGTGCTGTAATAGTTAATTCAGTTGCCTTGATGGAGTGATTATGGACAACAATGCACAAAACTTTACTAAATATTTCTCAACAGATGACATTTCAGAAAATGTGAAATTCAAGTCTTCTTTCTTGTGACTGTTTTATGTTTATATTAATTTTCCCATATTTTAACAACTTGCAGCAACATGCCAACAGCTGCCGATACTGTACATCAGCTGTCTGTCTCCCAGACGCATCTCAATTGTTGATGGTTTTCATCAGTATAATTACATCTGCAGATGTTTTTGAACACACTGTTTTAACTCCTTTCAACATTTACACCAAATGTCACCAAATGAAGACAAACATGCTGTGGTTTGCAACATTTTGACAACAAAAGTCAGATTTTATAAATACAGTAAACAATGTGGCTATTCCCTTTGTCACCTAGACTTTGTGACTCCCTTGGTGTTTTTGTTGCTCTACTAATCAAACCCAAATGTATTTATTTATATAGGGCTTTAAAATAGCAGCTTGGTGACCAAAATGCAAAAATAAATGAATAAAGCAACACAGAAGGAGAACAGAATAGAATGGGAGCAAGCTAAGATGAAAAATTAGCAGCTTTTTTGCAGTAGTTTGTTAGAAATTTGAAAAACGACCACTGTATGACTGTGTAAGCACCTACATTGGTTTAGGGGTGAGTTGACCACACACAGAGCAGTGAACATGTCACATTTTTGCAAGTTTAAGTTTTGTTTGTTCATCAGATGTTTGTTAAATTGCACATGTTGTCTGCATGCCTTTGTTGTTGCTTTTACTGGCATAATCATCTCCACAGTAAAAGATGATATTTTCAAAAACTGACAAATTTAAATTTTTCCCCCTGTAAATTACAATGCAGATGGCCAGTTTTAAAGATCAGATCTGAAGTAAAATGAAAATTACCTGCTGTCAGGACACAGCACTCCTGTGTCTGATGGGACACAGGCCATTTCCTCATGATGGATGCCATGGGCATGTATTTAACAGTGCCTGATTGGACTATTAATCATTCTCCAGTGGTGCAGAAAAGTATTGTTTCTGCCCATGAAGGTAATACTGCTTTACAAAAGAACTGAAATGTTGAGCTCTAACGAGTAATGTGTCAGTGTACCATCGTCTGAAGGAAGAAGTACAGAGCTTGTTTTTGTTGTAATTTCACACAAGGTGAGGCGCTCTCTCTCTCAAGGCAGCAGTATGCACGTAGTAAAGTTTCTCAAAAATATGTTTAAGATGTTCATGATTCTTTAATCAGACTTTCTTCGATTCTAAGGTCTTTTTAAATGCATGGAATTGGTTTGTGAAGTTAATCACATACTGTACGTCTATGAAACCAAACATTTTCATGAGGATGATTTTTCCAAATCTGAAACAATTTGTGTGCAGCCGTATTGACTCACTTAAACAATAATATCTTTGGTTTATGTGTTTGACTTTAACTGGACCTCTCTGTAGGATTTTGGGATTTGTGTACCAGACATCTGGAGATGGAATTCCTTTTGTCTTTACACTTGAATAGGGGCTTTTCCTCAAAAGGCTGCCATGTACCTTGAATTCCTACAGTACAGCCCTTTTTGCCACACCAAAGAGGAAATAACATCACCTTGACTTGAATAATGTATTTTCCCATCACAATCGCTCAGTGAGGCTTCGACCCAGTTTTATGTGGATTTAAATTGGATTTTAATCAACACACTCACAGATCCAGTGCCCCCTTATGACATCTCGGGAAATGAAATTCAAACTCATTGACTTACAAAGCAGCAGCATGGGACGACCAACTTTCTCCATTAGACAACTGTGGCCTCCGAGGGAGGTACAAATCCTCATCCAAAAAGAATTGCACATATAGTAGCTGCAGACGATTCCAGTACACATTTGGATTCACCATCTGACCATGTCAAATAGAGGACATGCCAGAAATGCCAGGGATACGAACCTAGACCGACAAACTAGACATTCTTTAATTGGGTAGGACATCACTGTTCAGCATTCACAGCTCAGTGGCTATTGTGAGAAAATTCAGTAAAATTGTTCTGTTTAATAAAAGGGTATGAGAACAGTAGTCACTATAGACATAAAGAGTCAACCCCACAAAACAAGTGTATACACTCAATATTTTCCTGTATACATTACAGGATAAAAGACAATAGTGCCGCTGCAGTAATGCAGTAATATGAAGGGGAGGATAGAGCTGGATCACAAATAAAGTTTTGATTTACTGGTCGATGGTTGTTATTACCTTCGACCATGTTTTTACAAGATTTATGTGGTGACTGACAGAATGACTGTGGCAAAGAATTTCAAATGGCAAGAAGTTTCTCAGAGTTTCTTTAATACCCGGGGCGAGGGGTACATAAGATGCGTATGAGCCAAAATTTATGCATGCACTATTTTCCACACTAAAGTTCATGTATATGCCTTCTAAATCTTACAGAGTGCGTGTGCATATTCATGGATTTGTGTATGCACTGCATGTCTCTCTTTGTTGTTTTGCTGTAACAGTCACAGCTGACTGGGAGGAGACCCTCTGGTAAACCCGGGACCCCATATTATCTGTCTAGAGTCGTGAACTTGCAAAGACTATAATCTTATGATATGTGGTAACATGTTTTCCAACTTGTTTCTGAATACTATGTGACTTTTTTTTTTTACTTTAGAAGTGAGTGCAAACTACAAGCTTTGTAATATAGTACAGAATATCTGCATAATTTATATTTATACAATTAAAATATTTGTACAATTATTGACCTTGAATGCACAAAACAGTCGTACCATTGAAAGGGAAAGTTTGTTTTACATCTATGTAGCTTCTGTAGGTAAAGAATCATGATTTTTCATCACCATTTCTTCTTTTCGAGTAATTTGTAAAGAACAATCTACATGGTTGGTTGATTGGTTGATTGTCTGCAGTATAACCTGCAAAAAGTTAGATGGTCTGAGGCAGCACTAAAGGGGAAAAATCACTCCTCCAATATTGTCTGGAAACTGTGACCTTGATTATTATCATGCATTCATTTGGGAACAGTTTTACAAAGAATAGAAAATGACTTGTGTTAGAAGGTGGAAGTAGTACCCCGCTGTAAAATTATAATATTCCAATGTATTGGGCATATGTTCGATTTATTCAACATGTCTCAACTCAGAGAAGGCGAGACTTATTGAGAACACAACCATTAATTCATGAGTTCCTTCAGTCTTCAGGTTTGTATTTCTGAGGCTCGTTAGTACAAGAATTTTCCTATTCCTTGACTAGTGAGCTGCAGCTGAGTGGCAGCTGTGTGTAAATTAATTCACTGAAACGCCACTCACCACCACAATCACTCAGATCTCAGAAAGTGCAATTGTCTTCTGGGGAAAAAACTGTTGTAGGTTCCTGACTTAGCCTCTAATGGCAGTTTGCTGTAAGTAGGAACGGTCCCTCTACAGTTCTTTGAATGCAGCCAACAGCCTTAAAAACTATAAATGTCCAAGTCTTGGCAAAATGGTGAACCTTATTATTGCTGTGTATTCATGGCTGGGTATGGAAAATCTAAAGTACCTTTCAATTTGCACTGCCCTGTGTGCTGTAGAAGCGACAATAAGTAAGGTGTGGAAATCCTATAATCCAGCATCACTAACTGTTGTTAAATAATTAAGTATAGGTATATACACATTTTTATTACTTGCACTTGTATTTGACAGTGAATTAAACCTGTGTTTCCATTGGCTGTTGGGAAGCAGACTAATTCAGATGACCAGTTTGTTGTGTTTGCACTGTTTTGCATTTAAAACTCTGCCACCTCTGGGAGTTATTCCTGTCCTAATGCTACTATTTCTCTCTAGGCCTGCCTGCACAATAAATTGCTAAAAGGTCTGACTCCAGTTGTAAAGACCTATTTTTTATATATCTTTAAATGCTTTTGATGCAAAACATAGCTGCCACGAGTCCCCAAGGAAATTCAAAGGCTTCTGCTCCCAGTTTCGTTCTTGCGGAGATCACTTCACGCAGAATCAACATTTTAGTTAAAGTAAAATATGACTGTATACTTGAAGGAAATAAAGCTTACTGAGGATGTTGTTTTAGCATGGTCCAAGTCACTTTACCATTAAGAACAAGCTTCTTCACACGCACCTCACTGACTTACTAGTTATGCTTGAAGGCACTTACATGCTTGTTGGCACCTGGGGTTTCCCGTTTCACACTTGACATGCACTCCCATCTGAAACTGCTAGTGTCACACTTTGGCCTGAGGGGTTATAAACGGGGCTACATGAGCAAGGGAGCCAGCCTCTCATCCTCAACTCCCTGTGGAATGAAGCATTGTTCGTGTGCGCTGTGAGCATGAACTGACTTGGACTGTCATGAACACACACACACACACACCTCCCCTCCTCTCCTCCATTTTGTAGTGCACAACCTCTGTATCAGCTCTTCTGTCACCATCTGAAGTACAGTTTCAAGACCACTGTGAAACAACAATTTACACAAACAGCAGATGGAAAGCAGTAGGCAGTGAAGTGAAATACAAAGCACACTTTCCCAAAGCTTTACTTTTGTTATTTTGGTTATTATGTGTATCCCTGAATAGACACGGACTATTTCCTAATTCCTGAGAAAGTGAGGACACTGTGGTGGTACGAAATGTATAATGTGTATATGTCAAAATATAAATGCTTCTTTTGTTGGGTAGAGAATAAAATGTTGGTGGTGCAAACTCTCAGTTCCATCATACAGGCATGAAATCAGAGTAACGACTCAGAGAGCAGCGCAACCTCTACATGGTCTGTTTCGTTTTAAGGCTAGGTCACACAGTAAAGGTTCAATAGGTGGAAAGGTGATTGAGTTTACAGAGTCCGCACAGCTGGTCCCTCACAGGAATGTAGACAAGGCCAGTTAGATCCATACTGAATGCTAAGCACTTCAAGCAACATATTTGTTCCATTTACTCCACTGGAGGCAATATTAATGCAAATTTCCATTGATGTGAAGTTAGCGGATCAATGTCTTGTACTGTATTGGTCAAAGGATATGTAATAGAAAAAACTATTAGGAGGCTGGAGACCATATTTAGGTGTGTTTACCTACCAACTATAGGAAGTAAGAATTAAGTGAATAGTGATGTTGCCACCAAACCAAACTCCAAGATTAACTGTCAAAAACACAAAGCCTCATCCACAGGCACATTGCTATTTATTAGCGTGTAAATAGCAATGCTGTCGGGAAGCATAGTCAGCCCCATTTAAGCTGTGACAGAATAGCAAGAGGCAGCAGGAGAGGCACTGAAATTAAATCACAAAATGTGAGAGAATATTCTCTAAACACAAAGTTCTACTGTATGTGCTTGCCTGATGTGAAGCTTAAGCAATTACCATTCAAACATAATTAGTCTAGAAATTGAAGTACGGTATCAAGCCATATTCAGACTGATATGCAAAGCAGAGGCATGAACCTTATGTAAAAATGTAAGAAACTTCTTTGATCTTTAAGTGGACATGCACTGTAAAAATAAATGCCCAAACTCATTTCAAACCAAAGATACTGAAACATCAAGCCAATGGAATAAAGTCTGCACTGCATAGCCATCAGAGTAGTCCTGCTTCTTTTTAAGTACTTTGGCTTGTTTGCTGTTTACACTTATAGGGAGGTCATTTGCAACTGAGCACACCTACATGCAGTTTGGAGCACATGAGCTGCACATAAAACTTCATATCTCACCACGTTTGACACAGAACAGAATGCATGCGTCTCTACTTTTAGCTCCATCTCCTGTCAGTAGATATCAAGGCAGAAGACAAGCAGTCAAAATAAACTAACTTTCTTCATGGATATGATAACAGTACCAAAATAACATGAACCAGAAAATCATGAACCATTCATTAAAGCAGAATCAATATGGTAAAGTCTGCAGTATATTGCAAGATGTACATCTGATGTATATAACTGAATAATGGAAGCACACTAACTTGCTTTGACATTCATTTTCTATTTTCTCACAAGATCATTGAATATTTACAAAGTATGACCACAAGAGTTCTTGCAAAATGATAGGACACGCAACACTGCTGAAGTTTAATTTCTGCTTCTACCTTTTCTGTGTCAATTCCACTTCACCTAAAATGACTGAGACTTTGCTGTAATTTGATGCAAAGAACATTAATTACAGTACATTATTTGCATGAGGTGATTAAGAGCAAAGTCGCTTGAGGGTTTTAAATCCTCTGGTTAACTAAGACTAGAGTCACACCAAGCATCGCTCAGCTCCAACAAACAGCGAGCTACAGATAGAGAGTAATGATGATTCAAGACAAATCTGTCTATATTCACCTATTTACAAAGTAAATAGGAGTAAATATACAAACAAAATAAATATACAACAGCAGCATAGGTACATCGGCCTCTATTGGACTCATGACTTGGAGCAGGTCAGGACTGCTCTAGATATTTATATTAACTTTAGGGGTTTATTCTGTCATGCTTCGATTTTTTGCACAACACCTTGCTTATTTCTTCTCTTCTTTTTATTAAAATCCTGACAACTGTGTATGTTGTAATAAAATAATGAGTAAACCAGCCAGTGTAACCAAAATGTGACCAGTGTAGAAATGCCTGACTTGTGGTGTAAGTACACTGCCATGAAGTAGGCAGCTTTGCCGAAATGTCTGCGTTATCTATCAGGCACCTTTCATAGTGTAAAGGCCCTTTTTTGATTTCTGTTTAACCAAAATGCATGAAAATTTTAAAATAAATAACACAGCCCTCTTTTCTATACTGTTCTTTATTTATTCCCTGTTGGAATCGAATGTACAAACAAAAATAATTTACATTAGGCTAACAAACTGCTGATTGGTTGAAGAGCAGCACTGTAACAACACTAACAGGCCTCCCTGTCATTACTGGGAACCATCAAAATCAAGTCCTCAATGTGACGCTATATGGCAGGGTGAAAAACTGATATTACTCTACATGATGGAGATGTACTAATTAATTTTAAGCAATCTGCAAGATATGTCACTTGTCATTCAGGTGAATGTCTCCTCTGGCTCCTTTTCTAGATTTTCATTCTGATTTAGCTAGAGGGCAGTGACTTTCCTTTCAGGTCCAAGTAAAAATAAAAGCATCTCTCATTCAGGTTCAAGTGTGGAGTCATTTAACGGATGTTTCTGGAAGTTTGACAATTCTTACCTGCAGCACCCACAGTGAAGCCAAACAGTGGGATACTCAGTCACGCACCTCTGTTAAACATCAGAGGCAAAGTGTTCATGTAACCTCTGATTGCATGCATTACAGGCCTGATTGAACAAACTCAGCTTGAAAGCCATCCCACATGAGCTTTCTCATTCTCCATCTTGCCTCTTCTCTCTCTCTGACTTTGGCTTGTGTATGCTTGGCTCACTGGGCTTTTATTTGAATGGATATTCAGCCCTATAAGTGCAGCCATCTTCCAGACAACTGGGAATGGCTCTGTGAATTATGCTGCTGACCTTCTACACAGAATTTCTCCTCTCGCCTATGTGACCTCTAAAAACAAAAAAACAAAAAAAGAGGTCGAGGCCTTAATCAAGTACAAGCACTTTATATTGATTTCCTAAAAGTTCTCTTATTATTTTACTGCAGAAGATTTTGAGCAAGACAGAGTTTGGTTGGTGTCTTGTCATCTGGGTTTATTGGTCTTCCAGTGCAGTCACAGCCGAGGGGTCAGTGATAGAGCAATTGCTTTAATTAGATTTCATCACAGAAAGTTCTACACAGTCTTGTAAATTGAGAAAATGTCAGACTTTGTCAGCCAGGCTGAGAGGGACAAATGAAAGAAACCAATATAACACCATCTCGGCCACATTATTTTTAGTTCTGTCACGCTGTGCTGACACTTGACAAGCATATGAGTAAAAATCATTTTCCACTGACTTCCTGAAAGAGACTTAATCAAATCAACAATCAGGATCAATTACTCTGAGCGATATGCAGCTGATTAACAGTTCTATACATGAAATATTTCACTATATCATCTGATTAATTAAGCTTGTCTTGCTCTGTGGAAACTGCATAGAAATGTTCAAGATTCCAGTATTTGGTGTTTCTCTGAAATGTAAATTTCATTTGTTTGGCGTTGCTGACAAATGCTTAACATGTCTTATGTGCTAATTATAATGATAATTTATGGCTAGTGGATGAGCTGACGTTGTTTAAGTGAAACTAGTAATACCTCAGGGTTCCAAGTAAAAAGCCTGCATTCAAGTAAAAGTACAAAAGTATTAGCATCAAAACTCATTCAGCAGAATAGTACATTACACATTAATATACTATATTATATTATTACGATAATGTAACTGTTTAGATTACTTCAAAGTAATGTAACATTACTTTTTGATTACTTTTCTAAAAAATGTTTTAAACTGGACAATACAGCTGAAAAGTCCTAATATAAATTTAAACCAAACAGTGTAAACCTAACAAGAGTTACTTGACACTGATTACTGTCAAACATTTATTAGTGTCTTCAGCATAACTTGAGCTACATAATGTATTGCTGCTGAAACATGCAGCCTGGGAGGAAAACGTTGAACTTCCAGCACTGAAAACAACAACATGGCCACCAGCCTTGGTGATGTAGCCACTGATGCTGCTTAGACCAAATGGGCCTTGATTAGATTAAGAGACCAGAGAAGGTGTAAAGGCAAATAAGGCAACCAATCACAAGCAACGTTCATAATTTAATGGGTGCTGCCAAATGAATGGAGCCTATCTAAACACAGAGACAGCCATCCTACCTATCAGGGTGTTGTACTTAAATTTGTCTCATTGGCTTTGCAGAACCACCTCGTCCAGCACTACACTAAAAGAAGGCATTCTGCACGACGAAATGATGCAAAGCAACAGAAAGAATATTGTTCTAAGCTTTTTTCCTAAAAGAATATATTCAGATGTAACTCCTTTGTAATCAACAGTTTGATTAGTAGCTGTAATTTAATTACATACTTTTTCTCAGTAACTTTAAATGAGTAGTTACATGCACAGTACCTAGCTACTCCCCAACACTGTGAATACCACAAAACCTGAATATCTCTCCCTAGAGGAGTCAAGTAATTAATTAATAGAATCAGAGCTGCTCATCAGCCGAGGTCTGCTCATTCACCATTTGGTAAACACACAGCAGCACCGCAGTGAATGCCAAACTATTTCAGCTCACAATAGAATATCACAATCTTTCACCCTAAAAAGACCCAAAAGAAAAACACTGAATCTGTGCGTAACTGAGCCGTCGAAATTAGCTGTGCTATCACATACTTCTTAATTCCTTCAGTCACAAAGGTCATATTCATCTTTGCAAAGACAGATAATGCTATGTTAAGTCTGTAGCCTTGCATAAGTTACACAGTAAAAAGGAGGTAATTATCATGGAAGGGCATAATCAATGCTATGTTTGACTTACAAATCAAAAAAAGTGAAAATCACTTTCTAATTTCACATGTACCTGATGGGTAGATATTTAATGCTAATGTATTCTGGGATAAACATAGTTATGTATATTATACTCAGTTTCCCTGTGGGGATTAACAAATTACTCTATCATCTATCTGTCTGTCTATCTATAATTATGTTTTATATAACTACCAAGTTTACTTACTGTAATTCTCAAAAGACAAGTCTCTCTTTCTCAAGTATAAAGTGACTCAGGTAGCAGTAAAAGTGCAGACCAGTATCAATAACTGGATGTATTACATATCTGTAAAACTGACAAAAAGCTACCAAGATGGCAAAATGAAAGTGCCTTTAAAGATTTTTGCTACTGAGAATTTGTGGTAAGCTGACTTTTCTTTTATTAAAAAAAATTTTAGTTTGCTCAGCTGTGACATTATTAGGTGTACCTAAAACCGCAGGAATCTAATCCAAAGAAATTCAGAAAAAGGTGTAAAGTGCACGCATACTATACATCTTCACGTAGGTGCTTCTAATATTTTGTCCAACCCATTTATATAAATTTGAGGAAAAAAAAAAAAAAGAAAACCTCCCAAGTGTATAGTTTTCATTCCATAAACTCCATCATACACAACTAGCAACAGTGGCTATGTGGCAAGATCTCAGCATGTGATTAGATCATTTATGACAAATCAAGGACTTTGGGTTTCAGAATTATTGATTGTGTATTGTGCAAAGGGTAATATTATCTTATCACTGTACATCTGATGACACTGTGGATGGGAAACTGTTGCAAAATTTACTATTGTTATAGGATTCAAGATTTTTATTTGCCATTTATGTGTAAACAGACAGTCTAGGCATATAGGAATTCTTGTCCAGGGCTCTCCTGGAGTCAAATAAAGAGTTTAAAGCCAAAAGAATGAACACCTAGTCTAAATATAAGATCACCCAAAAATACAAAAAACAAAAAAACAAGACTACCCCAAAAATACAAAATAGTTGATAAAATTGTGGATACAGGAATAAGATAGCAGGTAAAATGGGGAGTTTATATATTGCACATAGTAGAGTTGTATATGGTCATCTACTTAGTAGAGTAATGAGGGCTTACAACACAGGTTTTTCAGAATTTGTATTTGCCATCAGTCTTACTGCAGCAGGGAAAAAGCTGTTCTAAAATCTTGTTCTGTGTGTGATGATGTCTGCTCTGCTGTGTCTGAGGTTGTGGGTGCACTTTTTGTGTCTGAGCAGAGTGTGAGCTGGGGGGAGTGGGTCTCTGATTATGTTCTCTGCTCTTTTGCAACAGCGCTGCATGTATATTGTGTCCATAGCAGGCAGTTCAGTCCCAGTGATCCCCTCTGCAGTCTTTATGAAGAGCCCTCCTCTCTGCCTATGTGGTGTTACCATACCAGACTGTGTTACTGTTGCAAACATAGCGATTTGAAATTATTAGGTTGTCATGAGAGCCTAGAGCAAATGTCAGCTCATGTTGCCAGTGAATGTAGCTCTGATCATGTCGTCTCTATATCATCAAAATATCACAGGGGATATTCACACCAGATTTAATGCATTAGTAGATGTGTGCCACGTTTAAATAGGAAACAGCTTCTGTGCAATCATACACACTGAACCCTACAGACTTCAGGTACATCCAGTGAAACTGTGATTATCTCAGCTGTGGTCTGTGCATGTGTGCAAGTGTGAGTCCTGCTGTTCCAGCCTGGTCCACAGTAATACAATCATCAAAAACAGTCCTGTCATGAATCTTTGTATGGTTATCCGGTTTCTCATTACAGAGCAGGGTGGCCGTTGGCTCCTGGTGTCTCTGCAGGATTCCTCTACTCCATTAACATTAGCCACCTAATCCTCTGACCGGCTGCAACCGGAAGGATCTGACAGGGGAGTTTTGTCTGTGTCTCCAGTGTCTGAAAACTGCCCTTTGCTGAAGGTGAGGGTGAAATTCGTCTCAGACTTTTTAATCTCAGAGGCCCTGTCAGGGAGGCAGTTTAATTATGACTGATACAGCGGTGTGAGCTTGTGTGTCTGCAGAACATCTGTGGCAGTGAGTGCAGAGTGCAGCAGGAAATGGGGGGAACCCAGGTTTTCAATTAAGAAGCTAGTCTGATGGGCATTTAATGAGCTCTGCACTAGACTACACCCATTTACTCAAAAAAATTTAATCACGTTTCTTTATAAGGTTAAGCTTAATCCACCTGAAAACCACTCCATGGGTGATTAGCAAATACATACTTGGTACAACAACCAATCGTCTTGTTTCTGCAGAGGTTTTATTGCATTTGTGGAAGTCCATGGATGTATGAGTACATGTCTTTGAGAAAAAAAAAAAAAACTTAAGGCTTCACAATGATCTGTTGTAGGAAAGGAGTATTCATCTCTCTAAAACCCTTTTGATTTTCCTGCAGTTTTTTGTCTTGTCTTTTTTTTTTAATCAAACGTTACATCTAACCGTGTCAGACAGCCCAGTTGTCTTTCTGAAAAGCTAATAAACTCAAAGGCAAGGCAAGAATCTGTCTGTCAAAGATGAGGATTATGAGCAACAAGGAGTTATAAGTCAGACTGCCAGGAATGTGCAGGAGAAGAAAGAAAACCCAGCAGCACCTGTGAAACAATTACACTGCCTTTGCTCAAGCTTGTGTTTGTTTGATATAGTATAAATGTATTATTTTAGATGAAATCATATTGAGTAACACCAAGTAAACATTTGGTGGTGAACATTTCTGTATGTAATGTACTGTAAGTGGACCAGCTGCTTCGCTGTAAAAGCCTTTCAGCACAGAAACATGGTTATATTTTGTTTCAGGGTCTCAACTGTGAAGCAGCTGCAGGCATGTGAAATAGAGGAAGGATTCAGCTTCAATGAGACTGAAACTGCAGCCAAGCTAAACTTCAGGCTGATTTCTGCTCAGGTGGAAAATATGAAAATCTGACACATTTTTGCTTACTAACATATTTAGTCATTATGCAAAATTGATATTAGTATTCTACTGTGTAAATGCAACTTATTCACCGTTAATGCATTAATTTTAATGACAAGTTCATGAACTTTCTTTGAATTGTTTTTTGTTTTTTAGTGGAAATAAGCAATTTTAAATATGCATTTAATTGGTATACATTGCCTTTGCACTGTGCTGCTTCTCTGTGGCAGATAACTTTATCATCTTTTTATGGTATATATCTAGCAGAGAAAATGACAGTTGCACTTACTGTGACACTGCTGCCAGCATTCATCACCATCATGTCATCCTCTTACTGAGAGTAGTATACACTTGATACTCAATGAGATGTTGAGGGGTGATAGTTGGTGTGTATCACTGGGCTTGTGCCGTTGTATTCGTCCTCTGTCTCATTTGCCAAAATCTGAAAGCTCACTATGATGCAAATATTGAGTATAGTGAATATACACAGAAAATGTGCAGAAGCTTAGTAAACACAAGCAGTAGGCATGAGGAGAGGAGTCTGAAACTGAGCATATAGCAATAGCCACAGGAAATATGGCCAAGGTTATTTAGGATTAGCCAAAGTGCATTTAACTGGAGAGCAAGCAATAATGGAAGGCACAATTAAAACTGCTGCATTGCATAAATGCCTCTCAACATAAACATTATTAGCCACAGAATTGGCAGGTTTTTTCTCTTCTTCTTCATACGATAAGTTGACTTTATTAGCAGTTCCACTAGTCGGGGCCACTTGAGGTAAGACAGCTTTTAAAATTTACACGGCCTTTCTGATGATACTGCCACTTTTTCGGTCTTAAATTTACTTTCTTGGTACTTGTTGAGGTCAGGGCGCCATAATAAGTAGGGAAGAGGTTGATCCTCATTGCTAATTGCATGCCACATGGCATTGTTATTCTTTGCTAATTGCATGCTGTGAGTCGCTAAAGGCGCCTTGCCTGGAGATTTTTGGCTCGCTGGCAGTCAGTGTTGGCCCCACCATAACCATGCAGCTCATCATTGGGGGTGGGGGTACTTACTTTCATTGTTATTAATGACTGAAACAAAGTCTATTTCTTGGAAGAAAAAATTCACATGCAGACACAGATGGCTAAGAAAGGAGGAGGTATAACACACACTTCTTCTAGACAATTAGCATTCAGTGTCCCCATGAATTCAAGCAAATGTCTGTCATTGGTTGTTACTTCTGTGTATACCACTTTGTTGTTTCTACAGTAATTACAAAACACCAGGCAATGACTCCAAGACAAGTTCTGCCTCTTACATTTTCAGAACTTTTATTTTGTATGTTGCTGATCATTAAGAAAATCACATGAAGAGAATGAAATACTTTGTGTTGATATGATCTAATCACATTTCTATTTCAGTGTGGGTTGCTGATACATTGTAGCATGAAATTTTCAGATGTTTCATGTTTAATGTTTGACTGTAGTAGTAGATGTTAAACACTAAATTAATGAATATCTCATGTGAATTTGGTGGTCTTTAACCTTACTTTCAGTCTCTCTTGTACATGTTTATTTTTCTTCTATATATCATTAATCAACTCAGAAAAGCCACAGTGAAGTAATGTGTGTTTTGGAAGGCATGTAGATGACTTGTTTACCCTATTCTGCCTCTGACCAAATAGTGATTTAGTCAAGAAAAAAACAAATAAATGACACTGCGAAAAGTGCATCAGTGTCAGCGAAGCAGTGACGGACATATCTTTGAGAAGCAAATGAATGAAAACAGCTCTGATAGCTACAATTTGGACTGCCAAACATGCACAGTCTATAGCACGTTGTCATTCAAGAGGCTTGCTGTTTTTAAAGGCAAGTGTTTCCTTCCTGTCAACAACTTTCTCAGCCCAGCTGCTTGTCAGAAACCAAACTATTTTCCATAGACAATACTACTTAATTGCCTGTGAGGCTGTTCTTGCATCAGTTGTGGCAGGACAGTGACTGAAAGGCTGCACTTGTCTGGGTGATAAGAAAAATAACTGCATTTGTCTCTCTCTTTACCCTCATGTCCAGGCTCCTCTTTTCTGAAGTGTGTGTGTGAAGCATGAATCACTAGAAGAGAACAGTGTCACTTCAGCACTGAGAATGTGGATATCACACCTATGGCAATTAAAATACAGTACAGTATCTTTGATATTTTGAGGTCATGGACCAAAAATTCAGTAAGACTACAGTCATGCTAGTGTATCTGTGATGTTACGCTGGGGTAAACATTGCTCTGAGCTAAATGTTACGGTCAGCATGCTAGAACGCTTATACGGCAAATGCAACATTAACTTGCTAATGCCTGCAAATGTGTAGGTTTGGTTTCCATAAGTGAGGGTGGGACAGAAAATTTTTTTTTTTTTTTATGTACATTCAAAATCAGTCTAACTTATGAAAGAACTGGGGTTTTGTTCCTCATATAATAATAGTAGTGTAAACAGTTTAATATTAAATGCCATGTAAACCTCCATATTGTGACAAACAAACCCACCTCAGAGGACCTCCAAACTCAGTGATTTATTCTTTGGATACAAAGGATATCTGTACTAAAATTAAAGGCAATCCAGTGACTAGTTGTGAACATATTTCCCAGAAAACATTTACCTATATATGGCTATAGCTGCCAACCTGATCCAGTCTCCGGGCACCACTGTCACCATCAACATGTCTTTCTCTAACCTGCTTCTGTCTTCCTGTGAAGTGACAACTGCCTAATGAATTCCCCTTCATTACAAGCACTCTGTCACAAGACCACCTAACCGTGGAGCATGTGGTGTGTGTTATGCGTTGTGTGCATCTGTGCCCTTTTGTCACCACTGTTGACTTAGCTGACAAAAACTTGGACATTTTACCTCAAATTAATCTGGTTTGTGTATGTTTACACATGTGCATGTAAAGTATCTATTCTGATATATCAGTTTGTGTTAAAGAGGGATTTGTCTTTAATATTGATATGAATCAAAACGGTTTGTGTGTGTCCATGTACTGAACATGTAAGTGTACTTGTGAGGACCAGTTGAGTTTTAGAGGAGTGAGGACATTTTGGACAATCCTCATCTTCTGACACATGTTCAGAGGGTTGTTTTACAGATGGTTAAGGTTTAAAATTAGAAATACAGTAGGTTTAGATTAGGTATTTAGTTGTGATGGTTAATGTGTTGGGGAAAGCATTATGGCAGCCAGTGTCCTGTAGTACAACAGCTGTGTGGGGGATGGATGGATGGATGGATAGATAGATACTTTAACTCCCAAAGGGAAATTCTGGAAAGGAAGTGGACTAATGGGTTTAAATGTCAAATAAAAAAACTATAGGTGCTAAAGAAATTTTGATTCAAAATTATATCAATAATAAAACCAAATGAAAGAAACATAAGTAGAAGGGAGCCTATAAGAAATCATACATAATATACATGCTAATATTCACCAAAAATACAATATACTGTACAGTACACATTATAAATAAAAACACAATGCTACACTGTACATTCATGCAAATCTAGTGGATAAACATAAAACAACAGTACAGTCTTAAAAATAACAGCCATCATGTTGTGGGGACACAGATGTGTTCACACAGTCACACTGTGGGGAATTTACATTCTTATGGAGACAAAAAGAAACACTCCAAAATGGAGATTATTAAATTTTAAAGTGGAAAATCAGCTTCATTTAATTCATGTTCTCCATTCAGCCATTGTTTCCTCACAGAATGGGAGCAGATTAGTGACTTACAGTGTGTTCGTCACTGCAGCCAACCACACAACAGCTCCTATACTTAGTGTTAGCTCTGGGTTTGGACATTATGCTAGTGACTCAACATGGCACAGTTTATTATCTCTCACTATTCAGACGTAGGTGGAGCTATGGGGGAAGAGACTCGCAGAGGGTGGCAGTACTAGGTTAATGCAGCTTCTTATGTGGAAAGGAGGCTGAAATGTAAAGGAGGTGTTCAGCTGACAAAGCCAGCTCACCACTAACAAAGTGATTCCACACTTTGTGGATCACGTGCGCAGCCCAGACCCAAATGTATGTGCAAAAACACAGAACAAATGGGTTTTTCATAATATGGGACCTTTTAAAGTTTGGTTTAGGTTAGGGTTGCATTAGGGAAGTAGTGGATATTCTTAAGGTTACAGAAAGTAACAGGACATGAATGTAAATCATTGTAATTTCCCATGAAGTGATGGAAAAATAATTGTGTGTGGGTGTGTTGCAAACAAAAATTACTTTTCAAGTCACGTTCCAGTACTAACAAGAATGACATTTCCCTCTTCACATCTGACATTTCATCACAGTTATTCCTTTGACCTGTGGGCCGCTGGAGAGAAAATCCAGAGAATGGCCAACAAGAAACAAGCTGAGGAGGCTAAGTATTTTGCCAGCCTATCTAATTGGGATCTTATATATTGTCAGTCAATGAGTCTTCTTCCACAGGCAGTTTCCGATACCGACATTATTAACATTTTTCTTTTTACCACTTCAGGATCATTTCCATGCCACTAGTGTTTTTACCAAACTATTTCCACCATTTCTCATTAAAAAAAAATCTGTTCAATATTTTTGAATACAAATACTAATGAGTTAATTACCATCCCCTGTAAACAAAGCTGTTGGATACATTATAGGCAAATGTATAGTCAGATAACTGCAGAGAATACAGTAACTGTTGTAGTGAGAGGAGACTGTGGTTTATTTATTATGATCAATAATTATTTGGTAAAATTCATTTCTAATTATTTGTTAGGTTAAATGCTTTGTACTAATCATTCAATCTACAATACCCCAGTGCTCAAAATGATACAGCATCAATCCAAAAATACTTATGAGATTAAATAATAATGCTATTGGTGCTGGTACATGAGCAGTATTTTAGCTTCCGCCCACTTGGCTGTGTGGCTCACAGCCTAGTTAAAACAGCTATTATTTCACATTATAACCAACTACAGGAGTCAGCTTAAGCACCAGAATTTTGTTTCCAGCTGCTGATCCACAATACTCCTAATCCAATGTTCCACAATGATTTTCTGGATGCTGATCACCTGATATGAATTGTACATAATGAGAAAAGGCATATATGGTTTGCTTGACTAATTCAGTCTTGTCATTGTCATTCTGTGCTATACAACAGAGTGTGAACCTATGAAGAGCTGGTGACATTGATCAAAAACCTCAGGATCCAAATGGTTATTTTACACGAGAACACTACATCTAGGAGGTCTTAATGAGGAATTATCCTTAACATGCTTTTTGTAATGGCTTGTCGTTGTGCTTTTGATGACTGGTATTGTGGTTTTCCTTTGTTTAGATCCATTGTATGTTTGGCTGTGTGGTGGATCTACACCTTGTCTACCAGCATTTTATCAGTGTTGATTTCTGTCCTTCATACAGGCTTGTGCGATCAGACCCAGTGTCTAATGAGCTCATGTGAAACACCTTGACCTCCTTTGTTCTGATTGGTCCTTACTGGTATACTGCGGGCTTATTTATGTCTAAAGAATGACTGGGTCTGTAAGTTGTACTGATGATGGTCTTTGGCCAAAATGCCCGCTTCCCCCCCCCCAATTTATCACTTGAGCACATGTGATAAATTTACTTTTTTGGCCTTCTAGGAGCCTCTGTCAGTGTGTTCTGTCTGTTCATATATGCAACATGCTTTCTTTGACCATACACACCTGACAGCTCTTGAAAACCCTAGAATATGGCATGCAATTATAATCATTTACTGGCTGGATTTGAAACAGGCAGAGATGTCAAATGTGACAGTCAGTAACACCGCCTATGCCTTTATTCTTTGATCTTGTAATAAGTTACCAGTGTAAACTAAGAAAACCTTGAGAAATCTAAGCAAAGTTGTTGCTTTAATTTTATACTCAAGGAAAGACTGAGATAAAGGAAAGACTGAGATAAAGAAAATGAAATGAGCTCTTTCTCAAAAACAGTTTCTCCATTTGTGACATTTGTGTTTTGTGTTCAGTTGAAATCTGAGTTGCATAACTTGGGTCTCCCATTTCCTCACCGTGTAACATTTAAAGAAACCCCTGCTCTGGTATCTCACAGGTGAATGCCATTAAACACACACTGCACACCTGGCAACCAACTGCTGCGTGAGGACCTTGACATTCCACACATTTTGTGCTCACAGAATATATTGAGAACACCCACACATGCTGGAGTGAGTAATCATTCTCTTCATGATGTGGTCGTCACTTCTCCAATCACGACAACAATTGACTAAGGCCTTTAATGCGGCCCAACCCGGACTGGCTCATGGTTTTCCTCAAGCCACTTGCTGAGATGTGCTCAAGTATGATAGGGCTGATGAATCCCTTCTGTGTCTGTTGATATAGTGGGTCATGGTGTTTAGGGGGCCATTTTATATATTATAATAATGTCACATCAGCTCCATGAATTCTCAGAATTGTCTTCAGGCTTGTTCATTTAATGCCACCATTGGCTTTTAATGAGGGGCACATTGTAAGAAAGGCAAGTAGCAATGCGATTTTAATAGGCTCACTATGGTCCACTGGAAAAGAAAAACAGTCGCCTCTCAGAGCGCATAATTTAAGTATGTGAGGTGAGCTGGGATGTGTGCTTGTCAGAGTTCGGTCTTACAGAGCACCGTGTTGACGAGATGGCATGTCATCTTTCAATGTAGATAAGGTGTTTGGAATACATTAACCTTTTCCTCATTTATTTTGTGTATGTACCCTTTTTGTTCTGCCATGAAATGAGGAGTCTTTGCTACAGGGCAAATCTGAGCTCACATGGGGTTCACGAGATAGAAGCATGCAGCACCTTCACTTTAGCCTTCAATCGAAATGATAAAAGATGAGGGGAGAGAAGTGGGGGGAAGAAAAGGGACAAGGAGGAGAGAAGGGGGGCTGAGACAGCAGCAGCGGTCTGTTCAGGGTTTGGGTAAGAACTTTTTTTTTTTTGTCTCCCTTGCTCATTCTTTCTTTTCATTCTCCCATTCTCTGTCCCTGGCTGTTAATGCTTGGTACCTCAGGCGTTGCAATTATTGGTACGGCAAAGATGAAAGGTCACAACTGTTAGCAGAGAAAAAGGAAGTGACAAAATGAGGTGAGCAGACATCCAACTTTCTAAAGCTCCAAGTAGCCACACATAGAAGAAGACAGTAATGTAATAACTGCTGAGTCCCACTTACCTGTGCAAATCTGTGGTTGCTGATCCAGAGTTCAACTACGGTACTGCAGCAAAAATAAATAAACAAACAACTTGGAAAAGCCTGATGAAAATGATTTCCATATCGAATTACCAGGAGGAGTCCCAGTAAAACAAGTTAGATTAGCTAATGACACTATATCGCATTGAAGAAAACAACTGATTGACCTTATATTTTAGCGAGAAGTTCAGACACCATTGAGCAAGGAAGCTGTTTTAGGTGACACCACAACATGACATTATAGAAAATGTGTTCTCAGCCACTTTTCCCTTGATTTCAATAGCCAGCTAGCGCCTAGTGTTTTGTTATGGGGTAATATATACTATTGCGATTAAAAGTACTGTCATTATTATGGCCATTTGCTTTTTTGGTGTGAAATGCCACTAGCCTTTATGACCAAAGTATTTTGCAGTACAGTGACCAGCACCACATTACTGAGTAGCTGAAACAATGTGTGCACCTGGGCGTGTCTGTTTGTGCTGGGGGAGTCTGGGCTTGAAATTTAATCTTAAACTCTCAGCGCCTTGCAAAGAAAATATTGGGTCACTAGTATTGATCGGCAGGCTCATCAAACTCTGCAGATAGAGTACTGTACATTACAGTATCTTCACTCACTAGAAACAAGTACTTATTTGTATTCTTTTAGCTGCACATTCACTGTCCACTGAACATTATGCAGCATCCCTAGAGACTCCTGAGAGTTCCTGTTGAGAGCAAAGACATGGGAGTAGGACAAGGTGAGATCATGAGTGAATGGCTAGATGGGAGCAAAAAAGGATGTTTTGGGCTGTAACTGCCAAGGCAATTGCATTTTAAGGGGAAGATGAAAGACAGGAACTTCAGGTAGAGAAATAAGTAGAAAGACCATCAGAGTACAAGAGACAGCAAATGAGGAAAATGGAGGGAAAGTAGAATTAAGCAGAGAGGGGAAGAGAGAGGCAAAAGGGAGCCAGGGAGATCTATATGCCAGAGGCAGAGTGCTGTATTTCAGGCCCAGTGTCTTTGTGCCATTTGAATCACTGCAGGTTTCTCACGCCCTAGGCTCTTCTATATAAAGCTCAGACAGCTGCTGGATTTTCCACATTACTGCCATGGAATTGGATTAATACAATGACCGTCCATGTTTTCACCGGCATCAGCAAGCATCCAGAGGGACCTGTTCTCACAGGTTGCTAGATACCGGTCTCCTTCTGCTGATTGTTATGGGGACAGTAGCCAGTGTGGACAATGTAAAGTATGCACACTGCATGCAGAACAGTGCATCGCTAGGAAAAAAGTATGTCAGTCAGAGCCGTTGTTTGCAAAAGGCTGAATGCCAAATCTAGTATGTGAAAACATACGGATAAACCAGTAAACCAAAATTTCACATGGCAGCTGTGGCTTCAGAGGTAGAGCAGCTGTCCCCCAACCAGAAAGTTGATGATTTGATTCCCATTTTCCCTAGTCCACATGTCAAAGTGTCCTTGGGCAAGACAGTGAACCACAAGTTGCTCCTGCTACCCAGAACAGCGCCCTGCGGTGACAGTGGACAGTGCCACCAGCAGTGTGTGTGTGTGTGTGTGTGTGTGTGTGTGTAACATACTTGGCCAATAAAAGTGATTAACATTATCATGGTTACAAGTATATAGACATACAAAGAAAGTATATAAACACCTGAACAACACTTTTGTGAACATTTCATTCCAAAACCATGGGTCACACTATGCTGACAGCCTCTACCCCTCTGGGAAGACTTTAACAAGATTTTAGAATCTGGCTACAGGGATTTGTTCCCATTCAGCCACAAGAGCATTAGTAAGCTGGACCACTGATGTTGGGTGATAAGGCCTGGCTAACAGTTGGTGTTCCAAATCATCCCAAAGGTGTTGGCTGGGATTGAGGCCAGAGCTCTGTGCAAGCTGGTCAAGTCCTTCCACATCAAACTTGTAAAACTCTTTCTTTAGGGACCTGGTTTTGTGTATAGGAGCACTGCCACAATAAAACTAAAAGCCTTCCTCAAACTGGTGCCACAAAGCTGCAAGCAGACTGTTGTATAAAATAGTATTATATCTCATAGCATTACAATATCCTTTTGAGAACAGTGAGAAATCAGTTTTTTTGTGGCTAACCTAAAAAATTTTTGAATTGTTTTGCTGACTGTATAGTCAATGATGTTTCAAATTTTTCAGAAGAAGTTACACCTGCCTCTAGAGTTAAAGTAGTCAAAAGTTGGTCTTGGGAAGACTGAAGAAAAGGGGTACTGTATATTGTAAACAGTGAGTCCACAGTTTCCCACAAAAGTATTAGGTCTCTACAGTTTCAGTTGCAGATATCATGGAATTGTTCCTTTTAATTTGCAGTTAAAGCTACAGTGCGTACCACCTGGACCACTTAAGCATTTATGGAAATGCTCCATATAAAATGCTAAAAGGGCACTGGCAAAAATACAAACACAAAACTTTTATGATGACACAGCTGAAACTCAAGTGAAACCCATATACAACACACAAGAAAAAGAAATTAGACTTGCTCTTTTGTCACACATGTCCAACAGTTCAAAAATTCTAGACCATAGGAATGACATCTGTTGAAAAGACCACCAATATCATTTTCATTCTTCCTCTCTGTCCCTCTAGGGGACAGCAAACCGAGATAGCAGCAAGAAGCACAGTAAAGCATCATAGCTTTTCTGTCAATCTGGCAGTTTCTGCTGCTTTTACTGCATCCCTAGCTGTTTGCATCGCCTTCAGTCATCCTTCAGTCTTGCAGTATAAAAGGCTCAAGAGATATCTCTTGAAAGGGTGAAAAGAAGAAAACCTTTGGCACTTCAATTTACCCGATCTCCTCCTGGGTGCTGGAGAGTTGTGAAAGCTGAAAGGAAAACATTCCTGACATTATATAACAGCTTTCTCTGAAGACCCGGTCACGTCTTTCGGACACATACAATCTGAAATAACCTCATCCTTATTGCTGGGAATCAAATAATTACTACAGGAACCAGACTAGCTAAGTGGAGCATTGTCAGCTAAGCTCAACAAGAAAATATCATTCATGTCTGTCGTAGCATTGATAAATTAAGGGCCAAGTTTAGACACGCTTTTCATACAGTATAGGATTGATCTTAAAACATAAACAATACTAGTAATACTACATACAGTAAATATGAAATGTTACTTTCAATTATAAAATTAAAATGAGACTAAAGATTACTGATGAATATTTACTTGTTTTGTTTCATGTATCAATCAAGTCAACAAAAGCTTTAGCTCCCTGTGTTAGCTGGATGGCCATTCATGGAAGAGGTATGGTGTTACAGTAGGTGGCAATATATAGAAGACTAAACAGTTTCAAATTATGGAGAGTTTAGTGTCAGTGACATGTTTGTAAATTTGCTTATTGTCACCATGATTTCAACCATACAGTATGTTCATGCCCCAGAAATCTTCATTACAGAACACAGGTCAATAACTGAGCAGCACACACAACCAACAATCAAACAGTCCACCATGGGCTCAGGTCTAAATAATGTGAAGTGCTACCATCAGCCCTGTGTTGTTAAACTGAAATACCACTGCTCCAGAGTCACAGTTAATTTGACATATCTGTTTTAAGCTACAAGTGATCCAATATATACAGTAGTTACTATGCCCAACAAAATATTGCATGCTAGATCATATTAATGGATATACAGTAATTTGTTTTCCTTCAAATGTCAACACATGTTTTAATGTTTAAAACTGTCAATTTTAGCAGTCCAAATAGGTTTGATAAAGGCACTAAAAACAATATCTCCTTTTTTCAAAAAAGTAAATTTTTTTCTTCTTGAATGTTAACGGTCACGGCCCTGATGTAGATTACATTTTATAGTGCAGTATCGGTGATTCAGCCAGTGGTCTGACAATGAGAATGGATCAGATAATTCTGTGTTCTGTGCTAGCCAGTGTCACATCCTGTGTAAATAAAGGCTTGCACCATTAGGTCTTATGGCATTCTGTCCCTGCTTCTGTGTGCGCCATTATTCTTAATAAGCATGAAGAAGCACCGTTATTTCTACACTGGGGAAAATTAAGTTTTAAAAGTAGTTTGGGGTGATAAACATGACCTGCTGTTATTTGTTTTATTGCTTACAGTTGGCAGGTTGATAGATGCCAAATTAAACAACATGGGTCATGAGTATCTCATTTAAAATGCACTGTACATGTGCACTGGTGTTTTTATATGTTAAGCATTAACTGACAATCTAACAATACAGCCTGAAAATGTATTAAGGTTTTGTAGTGTTTCCTTATAAACTTCTGCTTTATATCTTTAGCACTGTAAGACATGTCTGTCTTACTATTTCTCATTAATTTAACTAATTCATTTTATACTGTATCCAGCCAATACAAGTTCAGTTTTTCTAGTGCATCATTGATTTAGTCACTGGACAGCTGTAGGTGCTCAATACAAAACCAGTTTAAAATTCCCACTGAACAAAAACCCTCATGAGTTAGAAATTTTACAGCCATAAAATGCTCGCTGGTTGGTCTAAAAATTAAAATCTCTCCTTCACATTTAAGATGAATGTGAATTCATTTTTGTGCTGGTAAATTAGAAAGTTTAAAAGGTAGAGGGTGACTGGTTAGTCCCCTAACCAGAAGATCAGACCAGAGTTGACCTTTCAGTGGCTTTTCCACTCCACATGTCGAAGTGTCCTTGAGCAAGACACTGAACCCCAAGTTGCTCCTGTTGATGCCACTGTGTGAATGTATGAGTGCTTGGGAGGGTGAATGGCCAAATGCTGTAGTGTGAAAGCACTTACAGTGTGCTGCAATGCATAGAAAAGTGCTATACAAGTATAAGACCATTTACCATTACCAATCTTTTTCATTTTTGGCTGAGGTCCCTGCATCAGTCAATCATTGCTGAACCATAGCAGAAGCAATTTTGTCTTTAGATATGACAAAAGAGGTTTTATTGACTGCCAACAGATCTGTGGGTTGTTCAGGGATGCCTGCCATGTTTTGTGTCAGTAGGACATAACAAATATTCATTTTACTCCAACTTTCACTTGTGCCTGCATTTGCTCCGTTTACCTACTTATTTCTGTATGGAATGGAATCTATCCCAGAATACTTTAGGTTGAAGTCAAGGAAACACCAAGGAATGAGCAGTGGCTCCTCAGAGGCCAACCATGGACAGCCAAAGACACACAACATACTGTATAGTATATGAAGGCAATTCACTGCTGCCAGTTTATCTGACTTACTGGTCTTTTATCGGTGGGAGGAAACCTACACAAACACAAGGCGAACACTAAACTGTCCGCACAGAAGCAAAAAGTCAGTGTTGTTGCTGTGAAATGACAGTGCTAACCACTGAGCTACCATGCCACCTCCATACTGCTGGTAAGGATGTGAACGCTTGGCAAGGAATCTGTCACGTTCAGACTGAAAGGGTAAATGTTTTTCAGGCAATCGGAGCCATCTGGTGTGTGGTGGAGACACCAGCTGGAGAGAGGCAAGAAAACGGGTTCAACGGTCCTGTGAGAAAATGGCAGGAGTGAGAGGGTGAGTGCTCTGAATCAGGTGATGTTTCACAAACAGGGCGAGAGGTCCAGTGAGTCACCGCTGTAGTGGATCTCAGTGCCAATGCTCCAGTCTCCTGTTGGGAGAGTGACTGTACACATGAATGTAACTCCGCTATTTCCCAGCGTGGTTCATCCCAAACAGTAGGAACAGAAAGTAATAGCATTAATTAAATCATTACATAAAGCAGGTGACCTTCTACTGTGGGTGCCATTTGTAATTTATATTCTATTCTGTTCTACAATTTACCAGGGTCAGCCAATAAGGAAAACCATTTTTTTACCATTTTCTTTTAAAGAATTAGGTGTTAAACTATACAACCGCATACAACTGTGTTAAACATCTACATTCTTAATTTTGTTTGTCTGTTCTAAGGAAATAATAGGTTTCAACAGTAAGCAAAATGCCACTTCATTTTATGTACAATACTTGACCCATTATGCTGAACACAAAACAGTATAGGGTCAAAGATATTTAACTTTTAAAACAAGAAACACAATTTTCCTTTACTATTACAAATCAGGAAATTATCTAAGCACACTGGTGCAACTGACTGAGTTCCTTGAGTTTTCAGTTTGTAAGGAGCAGGGGGATTTTATCAAAACTGGAAGAGCCCAGTGAGTGAGATTAGTGGATCAGAAAATATAGTTTTGGTGTTTATAGAGCAGCTTCTCCCCTGTGTCAGCAAAGACCTCCATGTAAATGAGCTGCCTGTTCCAACTCAGCTCCCACAAAAGACATGTACAAAATGGCATAACATTAACATTTTGGACACAAAATACTAACTAATTTATATTTAGATATACCTGAAGTGAAAGACAAAGACCTCCACGTAAATAATCTGCCTGCTCCAGCTCCTACCTGGACAAAATAAATAGACAGGAGCGAGTTTGCTCAGTTCATTGTACTACTATTTAGTCAGGTGTGACCACTGCTCACACTTATGTTATATTAGTAGGTTTAAGATATCTCATTATGGTGAATGAGGATTTTCTACATGTGCTACTGTTATGCTAGTTTTAATATGTCAGAGAAAACATTTAAACGATTTATCACGAAAGTCAACAGTAGAAGACGTTCATTGTGACCTGCTTCACCCCAGTCAAAACCACACGATGATGTCTTCAAAGCAGTGGACTCAGAAGAATCTTAGAGACCAAGGGTGCCATTATCTTTTTATTGCCGCTTGTGGCCACTCTGGTGATGACTGAAGAAATCATCTGGAAAGAAACAAAGTCCAACTGCAATTCTCTAACATTTGTAATGTGCTTCTTTTGAAAAACTGAATATTTCCAAATAAATCTGAGTAACATTTTACAATTTAGACAATAGACATAATAGTTCACAAACTTGCATTACATTTAATCAGGATTCCAGTTCATCTACACTTTCTAAATGTATTCTATTATTCCTTATATAGACAGGATTGCATGGAGGAGTATAACATAATGAGAACTGCTAATAGTACTGTATAATGTGGTTTGGAAGTTGACTTGCATGTACTTGTATAATGTAATGCAATCAAAATTTGCTGTGTGACTCTTGAGGAGATGTTTTTTGTCACTGAACATTCATTACGAAATGGCAATTACTTCCAGAAGTAAATGTTGCTTTACAGCGGTACTCTGATTGCTTTATAATATTTATTACTCTGGTGCTCTCTCCTTGCCTTTCCCTCTCTCCTCCTCTGTTCCTCTCTCTAAGTGTGCAGAGAAACAAATCCACAATTATCCTCACAGCAGAGCTCTTGTCAATGTGAAATTAAGATGTGGGGAACTTTTCCTCGCTCGGGGCCATCGACTCACCCAATAGGGAGGCTCCTATATAGATGCATTCACTGGCTTGTTGCTGAAACCAAGTGTTTTGACAGAATCTGCTATTGAAGATTTATCCAGCCAAAACCCAGAATGCACCCGCACAAGCCCATACCAATGCCCTCCATCACTGCCATGAGTTGACACATGCTCAGTGTGACATCTTGACTGATTGCCTCACTGCCAATGAAGCAGAAAGTCATGACTGATGCGTGGCATGCACTGTCTAGCTGGGTCTCTGTGAAACAAAAATGACATGCTGAAAACTTTCAGTTTTATATTGTTTCACAGTGTACTGATTTTATCTGAAGGTAATGTTTTTTCCCCCATTCATAGTGCGATTAATATGCTCTTGTCTAAGGACTCTGGAAGGTTATACTTCATGTGAGCACAAACTGGCTCTGAATTCTCAGTACATTACATATACTGAAGGCAAATTGCAAGATGGGGTTAAAGAGCACAAACAACACTGGTCCCAAGCCCCCTACCTCTATACACAGCCAGAGAAACTACCCAGAGGCAGCAAAGGATCATGGGAGGGGGAGGTAAAGTTGGCCATCATTTCTCAGCTCTAGGGAACAGCAGCAGTGACTATGACACCAGTGCATCAATAACCTACAGCCACATACAATACCTGTAGCTCTCATGCACAATGGTACTAATGAGGTACATAAGAAAAAGGTCACAACTCAAAGTGTGAAGTACAGTACCGTAGGTGCACAGCTACATGGTGGATGTTTAATTCTCAGTTAAATGTGACAATTCCCTCTTGATTTACTGCATGATAAAGAGCTCTAGTGAAAACCCAGTGAATAGGGGATTCTGGCGGTAGATGAAGGGACCCCAGAGTAGAAAACAGCAGGAAAGAAAAGCAGCCAAACTCCTCTAGACAACCAGCTTGGAAGCTGAGGGAATTTTCATCCACCCTGCAGCCTCACGCCCCCCCCCCCCCCCCCAACCCACACCTTTCTGTGCCAGAGGCCGGCAGAGTCCTGGGTGGTTTAATAAAAGTAGCACACTGAAGTCATGATGTGGTTCACTCACTCTTAACTACAATCCCTAGTGACTTCTGCATTCTACTGTACCATCTCATCACATAAAAAAAGCTTTTCTATCAAAGTCAAACTCTGACACACAAGAGGATTCTTTAGGTCTGAGCTGCACATTGTATTGGATTTGATTATTGTGCATATCAAAGGACGTGTACTCAATTTAAGACCACTTGTTCAAAACTAAACATCCTTCCCACTGAATATGGCCATCGATGCTGAAGTGTAGTTTTGTTTTTGGTTTCAAAGCTAAAGGGGGGGGGGGGGGGGGGGTGGACATTTTTAGCTGCTGTATTTTAAAAAGTCTACATTTAATACAATTACTGTAACTAAGAGACTGGTCAAACCAGATCATGGAACAATTAGAGACAGCTAATAAAGCTTACTCATAACATTAGCAGCTAGCTAAGTTTCCATTAAAAACAAAAATGCTATCTATTCTTCCATGGGTAATGCCTACAAATGATGGAGCTGCTGTGGCTCAGAATGTAAAGTGGGCAGTCTTGTAATTATAGGGTTGGTGGATGGATCCCTGGCTTCTCCAGTCCACATGTTGAAGTGTCCTTGGTCACAACAACGAACCCCAAGTTGCTCCCGGTGGCCTTGTATAGCGTTTCTGCTGTCATCCATGTGTGAATGGACAATAATTATATATAGTGTCTGTAGTGAAAAGACAGCATGTAAGTATAGTGACTGTGCAAGGGGGTCTCGGAGAGTCCCAGACCCCCGTTTGACAACTCTGACCCCTTGAAAATCTCAAAATGAAATTTCAGGGGGGTCTCAGAGAGGCCAAATTATTATTATTTTTTTTTATCTACACAAGATGGTTTGTTTGCATGAAACTTTATAAAAGCTTAATTGTTTTTAAAAAGAGTAAAATAAAAACAAGTTTATGATAATGTACCAAACGTGACCCAGAAAGTGAGTGCTGGACCTTGTATGCATCCCCCACTTTATCTCCACCTACAGCTGCTTCTGTAGGGACCAAACCTTCACAAAAGTATTCCCCACCACACTATTTTATTCACTACAGTAACTAAACATTAAAACTATTTTGAGTAACAAACAATACAATATTTATGAATTCAGCTTTTTCCTAACTGTGTTGATGACACAATTGATCACTTTGATGATTATTGACCATCTACCAGACAGGCTGATGCTGACACTAACCATTATGAACTATCAAACCTAAACCATGAACATTCTGCTGAGCTGAAGTGTTGTAGTCAATTATTTTGTTGTTTCTGCTCTGTGACATTCATTAACATTGTCCTCACTCATGTTTCCTTGTGCTGCATTTGCTCCTCACAGGGGGGCTGTGCTGCAGCTGCAGTAGCCGTGGAAGCTCAAGTAATAACAACACAGATATTAATTTTACTTTATCACTCTGTGAATATCAATCAAACAAACTGCTGATATTTTGCATCTGAATGCAACTTGGCGTTACCTGACTAGGTTGCTGCACAGCTCCCAGAATCTGATGGTCACAAAACACAGTAGCGCCAGTGGAAGGCTGAGGGCAAGCACCTGTCCTTCACAAGTTATCAAAAATAACATGTTGGGCACTAGATTAAATATTTAAACAAGGAACTGGAAGCCAGGTATTTACAAACTTGAAACTGGTCCCAAAATAGAACCAGCTTTCAGAACCCATCCTAAACCTTGAGTAAGAAATGCACTTGTCAAACTAGTACTTACAAAGTCAAGAATGAGTCTTCACACACCATGGAACCAACACTTCCTTGTACTTTTGTCACCACTTCAACGACCAGCTTTGCCAAATCTGTTTACTATTGATCGATACAAGTTTACTTCATTGCTGTCAGCACCAGAGATCAGTGTGATTTCTTTACAGTTGCTTTAGCACATTTCTCAGATCAGAAGAGAAATTCTCTAAACAACCTCCACATCATCTAGTCAATGGTGCACATTGTATAAGCAGTTTCTCATTGTTTTGAACAATGCTTATGTACCAAGTGCCTGTTTCCTGCATTATCAGTTGCTTATGTCATGTCTACATGTATACTGTATAGACAGAACAGTACAGTGTTACAATTTCTGACAAAGGCAAAACAAGGAAATGAGCAGCGTCAACTGCTCGAGAGAAGAAGAGTAGGGTAGGGAGGCAAAACCAAGGAAGGGGAGAAGAGGCCAAGGACATGAGCATGTTCCCGATGACATAAGAGTCACATTGTCAGTCATGGCTGAGGTTGGCCACAGGCAGACAAATGTTACAGGATGTATGTATGCATGTTATATTTTTGTCCTTTGTGCTGTAAAACACTTTTCTGAATAACAATGACAGTAAAATTGTAAATGTGAATCATGTCCAGCCTTTTGTCGTTTTTGTCCTTTGTGCTGTAAAACACTTTTCTGAATAACAATGACAGTAAAATTGTAAATGTGAATCATGTCCAGTCTTTTGTCGTAAATCTCCCACATACAGTAATGTGAAACTTTATACTGCTGAAACTGATATACGCCATACAGAAGCCCAGCCTTGTGCATTTTCAATCATCATCAAAACCTGAGCCGTAGTCAGTGTACTGTAAGTATTCTCTATCATACTGACAACACGACACAAGAACTTGTCATTCTGATGAGTGACATGTTCATGTATCTCTACCACGTAGACTTTAAAAGTAGCAGAGACTACAGTACTGACTCAGCTTCATTCTGCTCACGACAGAGCGATGCAATATAGTTTCCTTTTCCAAAGTCTATTTTATTCAATCATGTCACACCTCCAGTTTCCTATGTTACTCATTCATCCACACATTCTATGAGACTGCGCCATCTGGCACCCGCCGCCATGATAGCTGCCTCAGTCTTTGCAGACAACAGAGACACCATGGATTTGGAGAAGAGGCACTACAGGTTGTGAATGTTGTCTGTCCACCCAAATGTGGGCAACCCTCTTATAATTCCCAGTCAGGGACTATTTCTAGTGACTCGCTGTGATGTTGACCCATATTTGTCAGGGCTGTCACTTCAGTCACCCTGTTATGCAGTGCACAACTTCATCCTTACAACCCCCCCGGCCCCCGTGAGGAGTTCTGCGTCACAGGTGTTTGGAGAGAGAGATCCCTCAGCAGGATGATTCTTTAAGTGCCCACCAGTGTGAGTTTTGCTGTTGCTTTGGTGAGAGCTTGTATCAGCTCATAAAAACATAACAGCAGGATTTTAGAGGATGACTAACACAATGTCCTTTTCTTCAAAAGCTGAGTTCTGAAGACCCAAGATCATATCATTCAAAACAGTTTAAAAATAAATTAAAAGCCATGATACAATTCCCTTATTCAGTCATTTATCCTAAAACTTAAAACTCCAACTTTTGGACACCTTCATTTAAATAAGGCTCTCAAAACACATTAATACCATAATGAATATTACTCTTACTGTTCAAATAGTGCTATCACATCCTTTCAGGCTGATGACAGTATCTCAAAGTCACACTACAATGACAGCATCCACAGTCGCAACATGAGCTGCTACCCATAGGATCCCACTCACTGCTGTCGTACTGTAAATGTATTACGATTTGAACTTCTTTTGAGGTTTATAGTCTTTTGAGTAGTATCCATCTTCCTTTTGTAAATTATCAACACTTACATGAAAATATTCATAATATGCAATAATGACAGTTTGTCAGGTTGCAACTCAAGGTGTTCTTGAATATACAGACAGTTTTGAACAGTGCACAGAAACTGTTTATGAGCAAATCACCACTGGGGAAAATGTGCACACATACTATGAATGTACAGTATGTTTGTGTGTATGGGGCAATGGGAGAGCAGAAGGCCAGAAAGCGGTAACAGTAATAGCTTAAAAAAAAAAAAAGTCAGGTAGCAACAGGTGAGTTTACGGGTAGAAGTGGCAGTTCTCTTTTCTTCCGTCACTGACATTTGTGCAAATTGTTTCTGTGCGGACAATAGCCAAAGGTGCTCCTCCATCTCCTGCATTTATTCAGCAGCAGGATAATTCTCCCTCCCTCCATCTCTGTCAACTCCTAGGTGTCATAAAGCACTTAAAATAGAGGCAGACTAACAAAGAGACAGATGCTGGAGGCTACCGATTTTGTAAAAGCTCCTGCAATCTAAGCTTGAAAGCCTGCAAGAATGAGGCAAACACTCTTGTTGATGCTGCTGCATTATAGATGGAAACAAAAACAGGAATTGCAGTTTTATCATTAGCTCCACTGTGTGAACGTGAGATCAGTGCAATCTGTGATCTAACCTGGAGACAGAGCTTTATCATTGACAAGCTAAACTTTCAAACTTCTTTAGAGTTCATCAGCAGTGGCGATGGCTCAGTAGATGGCTTTGTCGCAATACTGACAGCACAAAGCGTAGCAGTACGTATTCCTTATGTACCATTAGTTACGTTTACTTCTAGGAATGTTGGAGTTAGTACCTGTACCTGCAAATGTTTACACAAGAGAAAATTTGCTAATGCACTGAATGTTTTTTGCAATAAGAAAATAACATGAAAGTAGGAAATAGGTTGACAGGCAGGTAGGAAGTCCAATGGTTTTGCTCAGGCTGAGTAAAATTACCACTTTTTCAGCCCTGCTGATGCCACAGATTATTTTTTTCCTTATGTTGTCAGTGAAAAAAAAAAAAGCACTTCAAACATAAAAGTGGCAAAACACAACTAATGACAAAGGGTATATTGTGCAGAAATAGTACAGCTTAGGAGACAGATTCTCAAGTTTTTGGAGGAACATTGTCAGAGAGATGTTTGTTGGAGAAGTTAGAATGAAGCTCTCCCAGGTTTAATGGCCCGTGCACTGTGAAAAGAACATCACCATTTTCACCCCAGTCACGTCTCATGACGCTTCTTCCTTCACACCACTTAGATTTGATTAATTCACAGCTGCATAATAAATAGATTCAATTCCAGCGGAGGCATTAAATTACCTGTAATTAAGCCATTGATTGAAAGTTCTGATCTAGCCAACTGATTTTTATTGTCAATTAATTTAAACCAAAATCTGCAACAAGGGGCTGAGATTCAGTGGCTGCTGCCATCCCAAAGAGAGAGCTATTCGTCTCTCACAGCCCGATATGGAACATCTCTAATGTGGGTGCAGTAATGTCAGTTGATCATAATTATTACTTATCCAGATGTTTCAGCAGTGAAAACCCTACACTGAATAAATCCCAGGGTGTGTAAACATTTAAAAAAAATAAAGGACAACCGCTAACTAGCTGTCTGAGGGCTACAGGGTACACAGGTATGAAAGAGCAGACAGGCATGGAGCTGGCAGTTTTGAGTAGCCGTTAGTAAATTAATTATTTCAGTACAAGACTTTTGGTGGCAAAATAATCCAGTTATGCTGCAGATACGCTGTTTTGTGAAAACTTCAAGTCAACATCTTTTTTCTCTTTTATAACCTTCTCCTTTGAAAACGGTTTGTTCCATTATGGAAATATCACTGCTCGGTTATTCTTGCAACCTCCCCTTTTTCAACAAACTACATGACATTCCTTCACAAAAACACTGGAGCTGAATAATTAAAGAGGACTATTTTGCGTTAATGCATTTAATTATAATGTTGTCATGATGAAATAAATAATTCATGGGGAGTTTCAGGATGATCCAAAGTATCTACAATTCAAATGTAGTCATTTTCTTTTTTACTGCCTACTTTGGGTTCATGGAGAGTTTTTCAGGACCAAGGGGAAACAGCTCTGTAATGATGACAAGCACCTGATGCACTTGTTAGATCTTCCTTAAAGTCTCATTAGGTTTTTCCTCGAAGTTACAATAAAACACACCCATGTTTATTTGATCGTTTCTCTGGACTTCTAACAGTGAAAGAAACCTTGGTTGATTGTGAGGCTGCTACATAATGTAGCTTGCTTGTTCCCACATTGACGGCAGGACTCACAGCATATACCAAATGTTTAAAGTAAGCCATAAAATAACCATTTTTCTTGTTAATAAGGAGGCCACCCGTGGTCCACTATACATACCTTTTGGTCTTATGTTGCAAAGTCTGGTCATTGATAAGAGGGATAAGTTGTGATTGATCCACCTTAAAGATCAAAGCATGACTAATTGGCTGGATATATGATTATTTAACATTTGATCCCCTTAGAAAATTCATCATGCATAGACAACTGATTAACATCCTGAATGGACAATAAATGGACTAAATTAATAAACGCGAGTGGAGTTCTGCAATTTACACAAACATGTAACAAGATCCGAGCAAATCTCAGCTTATTCAGATAAACCGCACTCAGGGCCGCCCACCGTTAGCTGATAACTAACCCACTGGTGTTGGAGAGAAGCTAGAACAGAGTTTTTCATGGCTGAATTGTAAAAGCATGCTTTGTTTATTTTCTGTGTGGGAGGATTCCCCCCCCACAAAGATTTTATGGTTTTATTTGCATTTTGTGTTCTTTTAATATGTTGATGAGTTTTGTATATTTTAAAGTTTTCAGACATTTATCATTAGCAAGATTAATTCAGACAAGGAGGACACTCTTGGAATGATCACTATAATGAGGCTCAAAGCAAGCAGTCTGGAGGAGATTTTTGTGCAGCACATCAAGATGACAAAGTCTTTAAAAAAGAAAATATATGAATCATCACAAGCTCGATAACTCAGATATGTGTTTGAAATAACAAAAGCAGGAACTAAATCCTGCTCCATCATGTATTTTGTTACCTCAAATGACAATAACTTGAATATGTCACACCAAAGACAAAAGCTGAAGGGCTATGAAAATTTAATGATACACTTTCCTTCAGAGGCTGAGGCTGCAAATGTAAGAGAGGATTTTGTGTTAGTGCACAGCACAGTGCTGCAGAGGCGACAGCTTTGTTTTTATGATGCCATGCTTGCCATTTGCTAATCTCCACTGCACCAGCAGCAATGCTGTGAGGTCAGAGCATGAGGTTTACATGCTCTTGCTGTACCAATGAGCCCTGGAGACAGCAGGAAGTTAAGCTGTCCTCCTAACTGGTCTATGAAGTAATGAAAGATTCACTTACAAAGCTGCTGAAGTGCTTCTAACCCTGTGTATCAGCAGAGGAATCTTAACTAAAGGAACCAACAAAATGTGTAATTTTGCACAAATAATTGCTCTTATTAACATAAGTATTCATAGTGTGTAGATATTATAGCACTTTACTGGGTCAGTTTGAAATTCACTTCATGCAGCTGAGCCCAGTATCTTACTCCAATACACCAATATACACATCCACACTCTCACACACAGTTTTAATGCTTTTGTCTATTTTCTCTGCAAAGACTAAAGAGAACCCAATAAGAACTATATGTATCTCAGGCTTTTCTCTCATCTTTCAGCCAATTGCATTTAGCCAGCTGAGAGTAGCTTAGGTGAGAACTGAGTCTATACCCCCACCTTCAGCATTTCCTCAAAGTCACGATCCAAATCCAAACCAGGATAATCTCATCCCTTTACTCTGATGTACTTCCATTTATCCTAGCCTTGTGCTACTGCCAGCACAGTCCCTTGTTAGGAAAGAGGATTTCTTCTGCTTTCCCCTTGCTCAGGCACTTCACTGAGGTTGTAAGTCTGTATTGCCTTGGCGCTCTATAGATTCTGCTCGGTGTCACCCCTGTAGAGACTCAGGACACAATAACCACCAGCTTGTTATAATGCTACTTCCATGGGCTCATCAGAATGACTGAAGATACTTGCAGTACAAAAACAACAGCAGCCATCATTAAAGGCCCAGTGCAGAACTGGCAGATATAACCACAAGGGGTTGTTTAGGGTGATGCATCCTCAAACATTTATCAGTGCCACAAGAGCATCAGAATGCAAGTCCAGGACCAGTCGGAATCAATTCAAACAACAATCACCAAAAAATAAAAAGGTAAACCCCAACATCAAATTTGATTTAACATTAAAATAAATGCACAATGACAAAAATTTGCATCCAGATAAATAAATTAAATAAAGCTGAACCTTATGAAGAATGATATTAGTCAAATTGTTAAATAAAGCTGAACCTTATGAAGAATATTAGTCAAATTACGGCTTTATTTTTACGTCATTATTGAATTTGTATTTGTGCAATATTTTGAGGCTTTAGCTTGTTAAGATGTGGTCAAGTGTGGTTTCTAGACATGGATCTCAAAACCCCCACCCCTTGTATCTATTATCCAATCAGTAAGAACTTCACACCTGTTCAGAGTAACTATACAAGGATTTGTCCTGTGCCTTTGTTGTGTTTGACTCTGACGAAGACACAATACTGTCAAAACAGGCAAAGTTCTTTGCATCATTAAAAGCAGCAAATCAGGCGGTGTTCTCTATTTGTATGTCTTTGATGTGTTTGCTGTGCTGGATCCGAGAAGCACCTGACTCAGCTGCACATTGGCGGAAGAACAGAGAACATCTTTTTGTATAATGTTGTCAGACATGAGCACACGTCAGCCGTAAGTGCAGAAACTAAGCAAAGTCAAGACGTAAACTCACAATATCCATATTAGCAAGAACAGCAAATAAGTACAGTACTTACCTTGGTGAAGAAGAGTAAGCTACTAGAGAACGGCTGCTGCAGTTCCAAACTGCTCCATAAGCCTTCATAAAACTGTGCTGAAGCAACGTATTCATGCTGCTGGCAGGCTGAACATCAAGCGGGAGGAGGAAAAACATGAACGTGACAACTTACCTTATATGAGACCAAAGCCCTGTTGAGTTTCCAGTGAAGCCAATTTGCCACCACTTCATAAATGGGGAGCATGAAAGTGTCAGAAAGCGGCCAAAACAATTCCAAAACCTAAATGCCAGCAAAAACAAAAACCACAAAACAGGTCCATCAGATACCCTGAGAAACACAAAAACACTGACTAAACAAGCCAAGTTGATTGTCAGTACACATTTTGGGGTGACCATCAACAACAGTACAGTTTGCTTTGAGCTGAACATTTCTAATGTTTAACAGAATCTGAAGTGTGTAGAAAAAAAAAATGTAAACATGGCAAACTACTTAGTGACAAAGACCACAGTAGCTTTCTCACTGAGTCAATCATACAGAAAATTTATATTTTGACTGGGCTGCACGCAAAACTATATTCACATTTACATGCATAAAGTCAATATACTGTACAGTAAAAGAGACCACTAGACAAACAAATCCACAATGTCTAGATATCAATAGCAAAAGCAGTAAATAGACACTTACCTTGAAGCAGAGCACATTTAGGGGCAAATTTAGTGAAGAGGCACTTTGGTCTCAAGCTGTGGACGTTGCATGTTGAAAATTCCAGCTCCTGGCTTGAAGGAGAACTTAATGCTGACAACTAATCTCGCAAACAGCTGACAATTATTTCTCCACAGACGTCCTTATGCAAGTAATTTTGTTAAGGGTGTGGTTGTGTGTGTGTGTGTGTGTGTGTGTGTGTGTGTGTGTGTGTGTGTGTGTGTTGGGGGGGGTTACTTTAGTACTTTCATGAAGCAAGGATTGATTGCAACATAAAAACATCAACAACCAATCCAAGGGTCAGCTGCCATACTGTAAAGCACATAAACACTGAGTGAAACAGTCGATCAACCATACAAGGATACAGGCTTTAGAGTGAAATTGCAGGAACATTAAATAAGTGAACAAAATGTATTGGTCAGAGTGAAATGTTTCTAATGTTTAGCTGAATATGAAGTGTGTGGAGAAAATGTGAACATGACAACCTATTTGGAGTCTAAAGCCACATCGGGCGTCCATCAAAACACTATTACAGGAAAAACAATTATGTGAATGCACAGCGTGAACGATTACATTGATATGAACATTTCCTAGTCCCATTATCCTCTGCTAGAGCCCAGTAAGCAAAAGTGCCCCCACCCCCTCCCCCACCACCCTGTAAAAAAAAACCAAAAAAACAACCAAAATTGGCAGCAACCATGAGGGAAATATGTTGAAAAAAATCAATTTATCTAGCAACCACAACAAAACAACAGCCAGCAGAGAAGCATAAAACAAGCACAAAACACAAATGTTGCATTGTGAATCAAACTGTGAGGCACAAAAACTGACTTAACAAAGCCACAATGACCATTCGTACACAGAAATAAGCTTAAAAGTGAGAATTCAAGAACAGTGCCTTACACCAGGCTGTCACATAAACCTTGTGTTTCTAATGTTTTGCAAAATATACTGTTTGTGTGTGTTCATCACTTAAGAAGCATGAAAATATCTGAACAACCATCAACAAAAACTAAACTCAGGTGCTACAGCTGATTCATAATTAATACTGGAAAAATAAAGGCTATAAAGAACAGCACCAGCAGTTAGCAGTCAGAAGTCATGTGCAAACCAGTATAAGATAGCAAAGCAGCATTGGCAGTCATATAATCAAACACTATTTGACCAAAGCTCACACATAACTCACAATATGACAATAACTGTAGCAGAAACAAATAGACACTTACCTTATAGCTAATAAACCTTCACCCACAAGCCGTCAGGAAGCCACATTTGTAGGTGAGATAGCCTAAAAACAGCAAAGGCCTCTACCAGGAAGTGAGTTCAATTTACTCAGGCTTTCTTTGGCTTATCTAGCCTCACTGACCCTTCTTCTTCCTCTGTGGTATTTAACAGCAGGTGGAATCCTTGAAGTTGCATTGCTGCCTCCTACTGAATTCATCTGTCACCAAAATTCACTTCCATTAAGTTCTTGATATGAAGCCAGCTGTTTTCAGAAAATCAATCAGCAACTTTCTGTTCTCCACCATGATTTCATTTCCAATCCAGCCTTCCCTTGCCCCACTCTTTGCAGTTTATCTAACACTAGAAATGACTTTTAAACATTAAGAATATACAATAAATTAAAGTAGTATAATTATAAGTCTTACTCAGTGAGTATATTTTTCTCCTTTGTCTGATGTCAAAGAAACTATTGTGAACATGTGTCAATAAAAACAGTTTGTGCTGCCAGAGCAGAGAAGAGAGGACAGTAGGGAGGAGCTACACCTGAAGTCAGTCTTATTATGTTCATTTATAATCACAGTAAATATATGAAAGACCAATTATCCTCACAGGCTCCTCATGTTGCAGTAATGGAAGCCTTTTAAAGCATCATCACTGTCAGATATTCTGTTAAATAATTGTTGTGGATTTAAAATGCAGCATTGATTATTGCGTAGGCTGTAAACTCCCTCAGTTTGTTAGAAACCCTTCTTTAACCAGTGATCCACAAAATAGCAAAAACATTTCAGTGGCCTGTAAAATATCTTTTCCTCTGTATTATTTATCCACATTAGTGTAAAGTCATTTGTCCCTGTCAGGGACCTGTAGGAATGAGCCCCTCAGTTTTTCCAGTGGTCAAGCTGTTGACAGGTTTTGATCCAATCCTTGAGCGGGTTGGCCTGTGCAGCATAAGTTACCATGGTGATCCATCCCAATTAAAAGTGAGCCAGCTATGTGATACTGGAAAAATTGAGTGAAGCTCAAAAACGAACCTCCCTTTGAGATACATACCCTCGGTGTTTTCAGCGGTGTGGGTGGGAAAACATGACTGCTGTTTAAAAAGACTGCATTTTCTAGATGTCATTTTTATTATATCTGGCAGCGAGTGTATGGGTGAGTGTAGGAGTAGCGCGCAGACGGGCTATCTTGGTCATATTTATTGTGCAATGATTATCTGTTCTATTTAAAAAGGAAAAAACACTGCATGGCCTACATCTCGAGAGCTGTCAGAATGCAAAGCTTCTAATTGATAAAAATGTTTGGCTATTTATGTTAAACTTAATCAGATGTGTATCTGATGTGTATTTTAGTTCATCCTTTATATCAGCTTTTTCCAGAGATGTATGCATGAAAATACTAAATATTAAAACAATTTATATACTCAATGAAAAAATAGTTCAATAAACAAGCACACGAGGTATTTAAAATACTTAATTATCATATTTCTTAGCTTCAAAAGGAATGAGACTGTATGATGGACATTTCGTTTTGCACAGTTCACTCCATTTAAGTGGCACAAACAGTCTCAGTATATAGAGTACAAACAAGAGAGTACAGACAGTACATTACAGATTGTATTGACACAGTTTTGTACCTACAGTATATGAGGTTTATCACAAACATCTCTTGTCTTGTCTATAAGTTGATGATATAATACATAGAAAGATTTTCATACACTAGATTGTGACTTAACTAAAATTGTGTGAAGACAGTCATTTGCTCTTTGCAGCAGAAAAGTGTGCCGCAAGTAAAATCACCTCTAAACAAAAATTGTATTGATTTTAGGTAAGTTTCTTTATTCATAAGTGATGAAAATACATTCAAGAGACTGACATTATGTATACAAGAGAAGGCGCTTTACAAGACAAATTCACAATAGAACTCCATTTTTGGTTGCATTACACATCAATGCTCTACAACATGAGACCTAAGGTAAACTCATTGTTTGTGCAAGGCATGTGGGAACATCTAGACAATAATATATTGTACACTAGGTAGCATTCTTCTCTCTTCGGTGTCTTTCACCAAGGTGTCCTTAACCCTGAGTTGATCCAGTGGCAATCAGCTGAAGGCCAATGCTTTAATTGGCATTTATTTTGTCTTCAGAACTGACTGACTAGAAGGGTAGTGCTAAAGAAGATGTTCTCAGAGAGGAAAAGAATGGAAATCTTCCATAGAATGTATGTGTGTGATATCAGAGACATCACAAGCTGCCAGTGACTCAACCTACTGATGTCAGCTGTAAGGCACATACTGTACAGCAGCACCAGCTGATAAGGGAGACCTACTGTCTATGGTATAGAGACATTTGGACCCAACAGTACTCAAGATATCATCATAACATAGCTTTTTGTCATGGTGCCACTGTCAACACTGGTTCCAGAAATTTCCACAGACTCACACAGATATGGTAGAAACACAGAATGATTTCATCTTTCTATTGTTAGTTATTTTGTGACAATTCAAAACAGGAGTCAGTGTAATTTTAGCCTTAGCTGAGGTTGGACAAATTGTTAAAAAGTTCCCTATTGGACAGACAGCTGTTATGCTTTCATAATGATTTCTCATATCCTGTCATTTATTTAGAGCTAATGTAATCTGTTCACTGCACCACTCATAACAGTTAACCCTAGTGTCAGCTGTATTGTAAACTGGTGCTATTTCAGGCATTAATTACTATTAGGCTTTGGGAATATTTAAGTGTCTGGTCAAAAATGAAACTGCACATGGCGCTATATTAAAATTATATTGGACTTTTATGTTTCATGGACTTCATACAGGAAAATAATGGTGCGGTTTGTGCAAGCAGGGGCCAAGATTGTTGGCATAGATCTAAAGGCCATGAAATAAGGAGCAGGCAGAGGCAGCACATGAAAACAAATCAAAGTGCAAAAAACACAATAGGTCTAAAGCTAAGCCATGCGAAGGCGACTTCAAAGCCGACATCACTATAAAATTAACTGTTGATCAAAAACTGAATCAAAGGCCAGAGAATCCCTTCACTGCAGACAAAGGAAAATCTTATAGGAATGTATTTATTACTGGCCTCAAGATATACACAAAACCAATGGTAAAGTCAGCCGAACCTCATTTAAGTATATTTGACCCTTGGATCAAGATGAAAGCTTGAGTGCCTTGGTCCCAAATCTTTGCTATTTGAATGTAACACTGACAATATCAAAGAAAAAACAACAGTTCCATACTTAGGGAGATGTTTTAATTATTTTAATTAAATTTAGCATACTGCTCCAGTGATCACACAATAACACAATCCACAATTTGCTTCCAGTATTATTAATGCACACCTCTCAGTAACCTGGTCACATTTCAGTTGTCAGAAAAAGTTAACAAAAACTTGTTTATAGGAAAAGGTATCATTTTTAATGATATGTTTTGGTGTCAAAGAACACATAATATCCAATTTGGAGCTCTCTGACTGTACTTCAGTGCCTCTGTCCCAGGAAAATATCAGCATAAATCTATATCGCAGGCTCGTTAGTCAAGCACACCTCACATTGTTTTGCTCCTCATTGTCAGTTTATTTTCTATTATTAATTACCTCGGCTTAATAGAAGAGGATTTCTCATTTTAGATAGTCATTAGAAACACATTACTGCACCACTGATGCAATGTGACTTATTTACTCGACAACAATTTCCTCTTTCGTGTTGCCTCAAAGGCTCTGAAATGAGCCTGGGAAAGAAGGGACAAGCACAGGTTACACTAGCAAGAAAACGCACAGGATTCTGTGTCATAGTAAATAAGGCATGCCAGAGCTGCAAGAAATGAATTGGCCTCAGCAGGCCACTGACGTTATATCATCATCTTTTAGGAGCTCTCACGTTCTTATTTTACCTTGGTCCGTGACTTGTCATCACTGTTAAATGGTGGCACAACATGTGCCTTCCATCTTGTTCAATTGTTCTGACCCCATGAACTCTTAGGACCGAGGGAAATGGCGCTTTAGAAAGGAGGGGGAGGTAGAGAGGTCAACACCAAGGTGATTGGCCTTTGAAGAGGGAAAGTTCATGTGTGTGTGCACATGTGTGCAGATTTGCTGCTGTAGAGTGTTGTTTAAAAAAACAAAGTCTGCCCACCCTAGTGTGAATGTGGTGGCAGTCCAGTCTGCTGAGTTACTGAGGGCTCACTGATAGTTCCTCAGCCTTTTTCTGTATGGTAAATGGCTGTGAGCTCCGAGGACAGATGAAACAAATAGCTCTCCCTGCTCTGTGGTCCACTGTCTGATGGTGTTTCAATAGCAAGCTGCCTTTGGCCCCTCTCGGCCAAAACATCAATGAGTATTCTGCTCTTTTGGTACATTGTGCAGCACACAAACTTATCTTGTTGTCCATTTGTTTAGTTTCAAAGAGTGTGAGATTTTTTTTTTTTTAAAAGGGGGGTGAGGGGGTGCTGGAGTATGTGGTGGTGATGAGCAACCTCTGGATTTTAGCAGCCTTTGCCTTCTGCCTGCCTTGTAAAATAATAGGTTAGTTTTTATGCTCCAATACTGTCAAAAATTCAAATGGGAAAAATACTAAATAGTTTCAGGGCCAGCTTTAATAATAAATCCTAAACATATGTTGGTCCTTAGGAATTTGTCTCATGTGCTTGATCTGGCCCCACAGAGCTGGTAGTTTGAGATTCCTGCATTAAGACATAAAATGTGAACCTTTAGGGCAGCAGCTTTTCTGTGACAAAACACATTGTTACCCTTATGGCCATTTTTTTAAGATGATAAAACTGAGACATTTTACATACTTTAAAAGTTGTAAAATTGTCTTGTCCTATATAGAATAATATGAACCTTTAACTGAGGCATCACTGTACAATCAGAGTTGATGTTACCAGCCAATTGTGGAAAAATTTAAATAGTTATCAAATATTATTTTCTCCTTGTGACCAATTTAATCTTGTCCAAATTCTGCTGATAGCATCCTTTAGTTTCTTTTTGTTACCTTGTAGCTGTGATGGCATAATGTTTCTTTCAAAGTGTTTTTGCATTCTGAATATAGTGATCCAATAAGCTGAATGTTCTGTTATCCTCTAATGAAAGGATAGTGAAATTAGGTTCTGGGAGATCTCACTTATCTGAGGTGTCTGTAAGAGAGATGCAGCAATGGGGAAAAAAAAACAGCAACAACAAAAACAGCAGCCACTGTAGAGAAAGCGTGCCAACTGATACAGAAATCATTTGATTTTGGACAAGGCAGTGGTTTAGATAAGATGAGTGTTTGCAGGTACATGCAGTACATAGAAAGAACTACTTGTTGGGCAAAAAAGAAAAGAAAATCTTGCGTATTCCTACAAAGGAAGAGATAATCTCAAGTCAGTCAGTTGTACTTTTTTATATTCTGGGAAATGAGATTACCAGGAACATTCTGTGGTTCAATCAGCAATGACAGTTGGTGAGTCGGCGTGTACGGTCAGGACAATGGCCAAAGCCTGTGCCTGTTTAGTACATTCTTTATTTTTATCTGGACATGAGGAACCTCTAGTACCTTCCTGGAGAGTGATTACGATCTAAAGAGGTTCATTTCATTTTGTCCTTGCGGTGGTTGTGGCCGGGAATGTAAACAGGTTGAATTAACTGAACAACTGCAGGATTTGCATTTCATATTTCTTGTATCGTGATGCAGCCTGCCTCAAGCAATAACAAAGAAACCAATGAAACCTGACCAGTCTGTCTCTGCATCTGTCGTGCTTGTCCTGTAAAATTCCAGATAACAGGGTCACTCTGAGGTACATTTGCCTTTGTGAACATTGTATAATTCAAACCTGATTTGTCTTAAGTGTGAAATTCCACAAGCATGAAATCAAAATATGTTATTTCTAGACTAAGCCAAACTGTCAGTCACCCTCTGAGAGAGGAGCACTGAGGGTTTTCCTTGACTACCTTGGGCAAGGACACTGCATTCATAGAACCTTAATACATGCACTCCAGAGTAAGCACCCCTCTCCCCGCTTTGGGCTGTGGGTATAATGTCTCATTAGACTGGTCTGATGCCACTGAAGAGTGCATTTAAAAGCTTCCTTTTAGTTCTGTTCTGTGTCCCAGCAGCTGAGTACAGATGCTGGCTTTTACATTTCATAGCAGCCTGGGTTGATTTCAATCTGTGAGCCGCTCATGAGATATTAATAACTCACCTGTGCGTTTGTGTTCGTGTGTGGGCATGTATGTCTGAGTGTGTGTGTGTGTGTGTGTATCTGTTTATGTGTTGTCAAAGAGAGAGAGGAAGTCTGAATGTGGATGTTAAACACCCACAGCTCCCTCTAGCTTCTTCACTGTGAACAACTAACTGCTCCACATGCAGAGGGTGTGGACAAGTGTATGTGTGTGTGTGCCCATGCATCCAGCTTCAACCAGGTCCCCCTTGCAAGCTCATTTGTCATGATTTAAAACAGCGATGCTAATCTGGACTGCAGCAGAGCCAGAGTCAAGGACCAATTATCCATACAAGCCAGACTGGTTTTATATCACATCAAACTGATAGTGCTGCACCAGACTGTTTACATGGCAACAATGTTCAACTAATTATTAGCCATGGATCACAATATTTTCCCCCAAACATTCCTTTCCTCTGTCTATGAAAAAGTCTTCATTTATTTCACACTGCAAGCAGTGAGAGAGCCACTGGCAGTGCTAGTGGGGGGTTTCTCCAGCTTCCTCTGAAAACATGCAGGTAAGGTTAATTGGTGACTAAATTCAGATTTTTTTCCAGCCAGATCCAGTCTTTTTGTGTTGGTGGTTTCAATTCATGTCATGAGATTGGATATGAACTGGATCTACCACATATGCAAGTGGCATAGAAGATGGCATAAATCTGATTTGGTTTGTTCCTTGAAAAAAATAGTCACCTGCAGGGGAAAAAAACCATCTGATTTGGGCCGCTTCAGCAGCTAATGTGAACAAAGCCTTAGAGGTCATCCTGCATTCTAGTGAACATCTGGACTTTATGATTAATTACTAATGAAAACTTAATTGCTAGTGCCCTGCAGTGGCTTTTTAAGGGTTAAAAGTAGAATAAGCTTTTTCCCCCCAGGAGCATCTGACACCGTACCCTGCAAAGCCTGGTGCTTGACTTCTGCCTGCAGGGGCATCATCACACTCCACAAGCAAATGGAAAGCAGATGCCTGCGTGCTTTGTATTTCTAAAGCTTCTGGGTTTAGCTTTAGCCGTTTAATTTTCACTAGTATAATTCTATGATTTTTGTCCAAAGCAGAACACTACCATATGGGCATCGGGTGAAAACCTACAGCAACTCTCTGGACGGGTTTCACAGGAACTTGAGAAGATAAAGAAATGGTGTGATAGTAATATACTATCTCTGAATTTGGATAAAACTAAATTTATGGTATTTGGGAATCGTAGACTAGATAATGAACTTCAATTGAAAATTGGGGGAGCTAATATAGAACGAGTATATGAAATTAAATTTCTAGGTGTCATAGTTGATGACAAATTCTCCTGGAAATCTCATATCAGATATGTTCAGCACAAAATAGCAAAAAATATATCGATATTGGCAAGGGTTAGATATATTTTGGACGGGAAAGCACTACGCATTTTGTATTCTTCATTGATTTTACCATACTTAGAGTATGGCGTTGAAAACTGGGGAAATACATACAAAAGCTCACTTCAACCATTATATATATTACAAAAAAGAGCGATAAGAAGTGTGCATAAGATGGGATATAGGGATCACACCAATGTAG
>NW_018127887.1:4434659-4437973 GCF_001952655.1 Monopterus albus | reverse complement strand
TAATTAGATGGAACATTGTGGGTGTGGGGTAAGAATGTTAACACTTTGTAATAATTCTTTAGTATATTACTTGTGTGGTGTAGAAGAGAATTATTTAAGAATGTAATTATGTACGAATGTTAACACTTTGTTATAATTATTTAGTATATTACTTGTGTGGTGTAGAAGAGAATTATCTATGTAGAGATACTGCTTGCAAACCAATGATGGTAAGATGATGTCATGGGGTAGGGCTGGATAAGTCTGACTTCTTCCTACTCCATTCAAGCATGTACTAGGTATAAGCCAATTGATATTGGATTAGCATTTGTTGGATATGTGTAAAATTATGTGTGTTGACATATCAACTGTCTTTACATGCTTGAAAGAATAAATCAAATCAAATCAAATCAGAACAGTGTTATTTATGACTGTTTTGGAGCTGTTGTCACAATGCACTGCACAGATAACCTGTGCAGTCGAGGGCGGGGTCTCTATTTAGTCAAGCTCTTGAATAGTCTGGTTTGACTGTAGGGTTATAATATTGTGACAATCCACGTCAGCCATTGGGGGGGTCTGGAGGCAGCTGCATGATGCAGAGGTGCATCATGGGAGTTCAGTAAATAGTAGAGAGAGCAGTTATAAAATTATAGTTAAAGTGTTCTTATGTATTACCCCATTGTTGTTATGTGTTAGTGTTGCTGACTTATGCTGGTGTGTTATCTGACAATGTTTTACTAAGTTAATTGCTGTGCTGTGTTTTGGACCGTCAGTTTGGCTTGTATGTGTGAGACTTACCCTGGGGGAAGTGCCATTGTTCAGTAGTTATAAATAAATGACAGAGAAAGTAGTGTTGTATAGTGGTCATTCTAAAAGGACACACCCAGGCAATATCCAGAGTTGTGCGGTGTATGGGGCCTGGAATAATCGCTAACCAAGATCAGCATAGATGCTAATTCCCTGATAGCTGGTTTAGCTGTACCAGTGTAGCTAGTCTCTCTCCTCCACGCCAGGGGTAATTACAATATCTTGCAAAATAATTAAAAGCAATTCTTGATTAAAACTTTTCAACTAGTGTGATATAACAAAAGCTATATAATGGTGTATTTGTTCATTGTGTTGATTTATGAAAAACAATTAATAACCAAGTGTGGTTCAAAATATTTTACCAGTCTTGCATTTATGTATGTGCACAGAGCCAACACATTAAATGAATTTGCATCAATATGTATATGTTTACAGATGGTTCGCTTTTGAGTGCCAAACGGGTACAAAAACGCTTGCTTTTAACCTCGCACGTTGGGCTCACTGCTGTTTCGCACAAGCTGAGGTGCAAAAGCTAGTGAGAGTAGCTGTCAGGTTTGGCGCCTTCTGGCATTTGTTGGTGGTGTGTTATTGCAGTGTAAGATATAGGCAGGACAATGGCACGTGCTACCGAAGCAAAGGTCAAAACATAATCAAAATATACTTGTATCTTGAAATTATCAGATGAGAATCTTCTCTGTTTGCACTGAGTGACTCATTTCATTGTAGTGGAAACAGGAAATAGTGTAGACCAGTTTATGATGGCTGAAGTAAGATTTGCTTCAGAAAAGTACAGTTCTCAGCAGTCACCCTGAGGTCTGGAATAATCAGCAAAGACCTGGTATCTATGAAAAAGAAAGGAGGCAGTAGGATGGAGAGGAATGATGGGAGAGATGAAAAGAGTACAACATTATATAAGCGCTGCATGTCTGATTAATTGTGAGCAGGTGTGTTGAATGCACAAAGCCCTCCTGCAGATCCCCCCACCCATATAACAAGGGGAGATCCGCAGTAGCCCATTAATGCACATTCATTTTCTTCATCTAGAAAATATTACTTAGGATAATTAGGAGGGTGTGATTTATTTGCACTTCCAATGCCCTTCGCACATAGCATTACATCTTCAGCTCCTGCTGTTCAGTTTAGTAGCCACTGAATATCACTGGTGGTGTTATAAACTTGACAGCTTCAAGCCTCATAGTCAACCAGGGCCTTCCTGTGTGGAGTCTGCATGTTCTCCCTGTGCCTGTGTGGGTTCTCTATGGCTACTCCGGCTTCCTCCCACAGTCCAAAGACATGCAGCTTAGGTTGACAGGCGACTATAAATTGCCCGTAGGAGTGAGTGTGTGTAGTTGTCCATCTCTAAGTGTCTGCCCTATGATAGACTGGCGACCTGTCCAGGGTAGACCCTGCCTCTGGCCCAAAGTCAGCTGGGATTGGCTCCAGCCCCTGTGACCCTCTTCAGGAATAAGCGGTATAGGTAATGGATAAATGGATGGATAATTAACAGGGACAAGCATAGACAAGCTGTGATGAGCATTGTAATTATGAGATTTGTGCAATTTTTAAGAGGTCTTTTTGCTTGTGCATTTGTGTGTGCACCTGTATATGCTTTGACATGCATATGCATAGTGCAACTGACTTGATAGAGAAGGTAAAAAGCTGAACATCCTTGGGCTCTTCCTACTAGAAAATCAGTGTACAACCAGTGGCAGTATTAATATGGAAGATCAGGAACAGGTCTGCATCCAACTGCTAAGGCATATTTTTATCAATTTGTTTACTGGTCATAACTAGGATGCCCTGGTGTCCTTGTCGGTGAGAGGACTAGTTTCAGGGAGAAGGAAGGAAACACGTGTTTCTCAGATGCAGATGGTGTTTTTTGCTTATGTTCAAATCTCAGCTGTTGGTTCATATTATACTGTTGTCAAATGAGGAGAAAGTGAACACCGTCTGCTTATCTCACTCACCACCTACTGTCTATCTTTGCAGATACAGTATAACCTGCATTTCCTTATGATGGCACACTCTGCTGTTGTTGTTTTTGTCTCTCCTTAAAAAGCTGTTTTATAGCTTCAGAAGGAGGAACATGAGTGCTTCAGGTCATCAAGTACAGTCTGGTCTTCCTGCTTGGACGGGCGTGTCAGATTATTTGTGTGTGAACAAATGAAAAAGGTGTGTGTGTGTGTGTGTGTGTGTGTGTGTGTGTGTGTGTGTGTGTGCACTGGCACATATGGGTTTTGCGATCCATCATAGAGCTGAAGGTTGCTATAGAAACGTTTTCCCTCAGCCGCACAGCTACTGACACTGGGTTACATTTAATCTATACATGAATATGTTTGCAACTTTGAAAGGGCACTAAACTTTGTGTAGTGCCTTTTCCAAGACTTTGTCAAATGTACCACAGATACTCTAAACTCGGATTTTCTGGTAACACAGCAGGATAAACATGGCGATACTCTTACAGTGAAGACGAACAAGTCTGACATCAAACACGCTGGACAGTGTATGTACTCGCCGCAGTTTCACGG
>NW_018127887.1:4430451-4434620 GCF_001952655.1 Monopterus albus | reverse complement strand
TAGAAAATAAAGATTTTTTTCCACATGGAAATGCAAGCAATTGTGATATCTAAACTAATTCCAGAGAACTGCTATGAATTAAATGTCCTAGATGCTAGTAGGCACATGAGGTAAGTTCACTGAGAAAACCAAAAAAATACAATATCTGGGGCTCTAAACTGAAAACTGCCCAAGCCGAAAAGAAGTCTGCATGCGAGACATGAGCAAAGGCTCCTGGCAAGAAACAAAGACTAACCAGATATCAAGATCTACTCTAAAAATGATGTGTGCTAATGCAGTCCGCTGTGCATGACTGGCAGACTTGAGAGCAATCTACAATCTGGCTCAAATGTGTGAAGGCTGATGAAACAATGAGGAGCAGAAGATTTGGATTTTATGACAGGACCTTAGGCAAAATTTGAGGCTACCTACCTCTGGTTTATATTTAGAGCATGATACTGAAGCATCTGGCCTGAATTTACTGTAGTGTGTGCCACGTGAGCCCTATGAAGTAACTTGAGTTGCAGAGCCTTAGTTCTGTTATCAGTACATATGGAGCGTTGATCCAGGAGTCTTCCAACATTTCTGTTGTTATCTGAGTGTTGAGCTCTTTTTCCCAAGTCTTCCTTAACTGCAAAGTGTTAGTGTCTAAATATTCTCTAAGAAAATCATAGAGAGAAACTGATGGACACATATTGCCTTTGGATATGTATATATGTTTTGCTATTTGTGATAGACTCAGTTTGCAAATAATTCGGTGCCCCTCTATATAGACTCCCTTTTTTGTGAATCCTTTTTAGGAATATCACTCAGATATTTGGTCAAACTACATTAGGTTTGGTCATCCAAACAGATGATATAGGCAGTCCAGACCACTAGTAGCCCACTTTCCCTGTTTTAATATAGTGTATAGTAAACCAGAAATGTTTGCAAAATAAGAAGAAATAATTCAAATTGCATGTTATTAAAATTCTTTCCAACCAAACTTGTATGTGCCTGTCTTCATAAATGAGGCAGTCTCTAAGCAACATGAGCCGATCCTCTAGCTACGCTCAATACCTCAGACTTCATCTGTCGTCCCACCGGCTCCATGGGAACAGGTAATCAAGTTTGGTGAGCTATTGTCTTGGAACAGCAGCTACCTGCCTGGTAATTGGAAATGAGTGAGTGTGATGCGGAAAGACTCTTGCAAGATTTTGCTTAGGCAAGAAAGATAGGAGGAGAGAGGGTGGCAGAGAGTAAAACAGGTTTATGAAATATGTGTCTGTGTGTTTGTGTGGGTGTGATTTTGTGTTTGTGTCTGCATCCAGCCAGAGAGAGGTGCTGGCATGAACAGTGCCAGTGAAAGCTGTCCCTCAGGCTTCCTCTGCGGTAATGGCTATTGGTATCTGTCTTCCCAAAGGGGCCACTGCTCTGTCATCTCTCACACATGTACACAACTCGAACACACACATGTTCACATACTATCCTCAAAGAAACCATTCTGCCTCCTGAGAAGGAGTCTGCTTTGGGGATATACAATGTCCCACAATACTTTAATGGTGCAAAGGTGAATCTATGTATTAGTTTGTTTTTATGAGATACGGACCCGACACACACACACACACACACACACGTTTTCATTGCTCATGGGGACTTTACGTTGACTTAGATTCATTTCCTAAAGACTTACCCAAAACTTAACCATAACCACTATGCGCCTAATCCTTACCTTCACCTAACCCTAGCTTTAAACCATGTTGTCACCCTAAATTTGAGCAATTTACATGGTGGGGTCATCCTCACAATGTGAGTGTGTTAACAGGTTTCAGTCCCCACAGTATGAGTAATACCAAGGATACACACTCACACATACTCACAAGGGCTTGTAAGGTTCAGCCATTACTACACCTTGGCATTCATTATTGCCCAGAACAATGACAAGAGGGTCATGCCTCAGGGAAATCTGCATTTTGTCAAAACTGACACCGTAACACTGCTGCCCAGGATTTATGCATCACTCTCTCGTTGTTCATTGTTGACATTTTCAGCTCAGTAGGTGGCTCAAAATCTTTGCAGCACAGCAGTGTTCTCTTGAAAGCCTTACATCAGTTCATATTTTTCAAGTGTTTGTTACCTACAGACAGCAAAAACAAGAAACATACATTTAGTTAAGCACATATCTTAAGTACTGGCACTTGTTTATAATGGCTTATTACCAATATATACAGCTATAACAAATGACTTATTAACTATTTATAAAGCCAGTAGGTGAACCTACATACCTTTGTATTTTATTACAGTATAATAATACAAAAAAGACAACATTTTGGTTCAGGTTACTGAAGTCCTGTAATTTCCTCAATATAAAGAATTCAGAGCTAAACCCTGAAGAACTCATCTGATGAAACAAATGGGTTTCAGGCAATTGCTAATTACTGCAAAAATATTCCATCATTACCATCACATTCTGGGTTACGTATGTGAAGAGAGGATGAAAATGACAGCTGGTGAGACTGCTCAGCAGAGGGACACGGTGACTACAGAGCGTATTCCTCCTTCCCACAGAGATTCATCCGGCTGAGTCCCATAGACCCAAAGAACTGTTTTGGATCAGGGCTGAGGCTCAGAGAGCGAGCAGCGGAGGGAGAGAGAAGGGGCATGAAAGGAGAGAAGGATGAGATTGGGGGGGCATGGAGATAGTCAGGAAAGGATGAGTGCCAGTTCTGCCTTCAGTGTCCGTCTCAGATCCAGCCATCCTTCCCTTCATCCTCTTTCTCCATCCTGCCCCCCCACTCCTTCTAGCAGCTGGCCAGTTTTTACCCCAGCAGAGAAAGACCTCTCTGATGGCAAAGACTGAGACATCAATGTGTGTTCGAACTAAGAACAGAGTCTCTCTCTAAACTCCCCATGAATTCACACCTGCTGTCTCCTCTCTCCTTCTCTCTCCTCACTCTCTCCTCACTTCTTTCTGCTCTCTCCACACTCTTCTTTTTATCATCTGACTCATCTCCTTACCCCCTTCTACCTCCTCTCTTTCTCCTGATCTTCTCTCTCCCTCTCTTACTTCAGCTGTCACTCCTGCCTCTGGTCTCTTTGGACCTGTCTTCCAGTCCATATTTAATTGACTTGGAGTGACATGCATCTGATACTATGGGAGCAGTTGATATGTTCAGATATGGAGCACTTCCAACATCAGCTGGACTTCACAGCCAACAGTGGTTGGCTGTAACATCAGAAGTAAGGCACGTTTCAAGGGAGATTTACTTATATTTTTAAGTCCTGTTGTAAAAATGAGGCCACAAGCACCATATGATGCATTTTAAGTGACACATGACACAAATAAAACTTGAGTTAAAGCAGGCTACAGTAGGTATAAATACAGTCTGTCATCTCACAGCTGAGCTTGACCTGCAATTAAACTGAATATATTCAAGCACTTTATTTTCCCTTTTATTGTCAGTCATTAAATCAAAGAGCTACAAAGTCTGTCTCCAGGTTTCTATAACTAATTTCTCTCCTTTCCCAAAACCTGGGTACCAAAACATTTTACATGTCTTTTTAGCTGATAATTTTGGGTTGCACTTGTTGTTTTGAGCAGAGTTTATTGCTTTAATTGATTACACTGTAACATCAAGGATAACATAAAGAATATGAAAACAAATTAAGACAAACTGTCATTTAGCACTCTTGGCATCTCCTCTCCTTGAGCAGGCCGTTCCCATTTATAATCTTGTTTGAAACACATAAATAAATATAACAATGTTTTCACTGAAATGAATGTGTTTACCTTGGGAAGAGGCTGAAAACACAGGGACAACACCACATGTGAAATCATCAAAATTCTGCCAGTAAGTAAACAGATTCCCTCTGAAATGTAGTAAAGCAGTTGCCCAGAGGTTAATGAGGTTTGATTATCTGACTGGTAGAAGGTCTGCAGGATTTTCACTGATGTAAACATACAGTAGTAAATCAAATCAAATCAAATCAAATTTTATTTATATAGCGCCAAATCACAACAAAAGTCATCTCAGGACACTTTACAAAGTAAGGTCTAGACCTTACTGTTATCAATATTATTACATAGGGAAAACCCAGCAAATCCCCCTTGAGCAAGCACTTGGCGACAGTGGGGAGGAAAAACTCCCTTTAACGGAAGAAACCTCCGACAGACCCCGGCTCTTGGTGGGCGGCCTTCTGCCTCGACCGGT
>NW_018127887.1:4422862-4426075 GCF_001952655.1 Monopterus albus | reverse complement strand
ATAGCTAGCTGGCCTATTCTCCATGGTGTGGAGCCGCGCTTCTAAGTCTGTGAGCCTCGCCTCCAATGCTGCTAGCATCTGACATTTATTACAAGTACCATTATCGCTAAAGGAGGCAGAGGAATAACTGAACATGCGACACTCCGAGCAAGAGAAAGGAGGAGAGGAAGAGGGGGAAGCTTTTGCTCTCGATTAAGCTACTAGCTTAGCTAGCTTCTAAACTAGCCGACCTAAAGTAGCAAGTTAAATTTGGTAGTTAGCAAGAACTTCTGCAAAACAAGTGCTTTAAGTGGTGCAAGCATATGTTGCCATTCAAAAATTCAGATGAACCTAGAAAATAGTGAGTTTAATTCCTAAACAATCTGGAAGCAAGCACAATGCAATGCAACTACAAAAAACAGGAAATGAGTACGGTGTACCGCAGGAAACAGCAGTCCGTCAAAGGTTCCGCCAACAGAGCACAGTGTTGTTACACCAATTGTTACTAGCAATTGTGTCTACCTGTATCTGTATGAATCAGTCACTTATTTTCCCTTGTGGTACATTTTCCAGAGCTGTTGAATGGAAAGTGAAAGTGATTTCAAAATACCACACAGTAAATTATACATTCAAAGGTATTCATACATTAAACATATTTAGAGAGAAGAGTAGGGCAAGAATAAGTCTTCACAGACCTTGTAATTAAAAACTGAATAAAAGGAAAAAGGGGGAACCCAACCCAAACCCAACAAGCTTACAACTTATACTGTGACGTCCAAACCTGACCCTACCCTGATGCAATTGTGACTGTAGAGTGTTTCCCCCCTTGTCTTCAAGCAAAGCAGATGTTTGAGTGCTCCAGCCCTCGACCCTGAACTTTGTTTGAACATAACCCAGACCCAAACATAATATCTAAACTTCTGTCCAAACCCAAATACCCAGTTTGGGTATCCACACTCTACTACAGCATGCTTCAATTACAACTTATCACAAGATACAATAAAATTGTCACCAAATTCAGTAGTATTAAAAAAACATTGTGCTTATTCAGTCTAATCATTTGTAGTCTACAGTGAATTATACATTTGCCACATTCAACTACTGTAATAATTTTTATTTTATGATTGGAGGGCAGATATGGGTTTATAAAACATGTAAAATCTCAAAACAGAAATTAAGTTGCACTATATCAACAGAGTTGAAATAGTTAGTATTAAAATGAGAATGAACAGAGATGTCTTTCTAAAAGGCTGTTTGCTTCAGGAAACCTGTCAACGGGTGGAAGTGAGCAGGTCATCCAACAATTTGTTGTAACAACTATGATCTTGAGGTGAGGCAGAATGCCAGTCCTCCAGCAGCACTCAGCAGGTGAGAGCCCACATGGATGGCTGGACAAAAAAAATGGAGGCTATCATGAGGTAACTGACCATATGACCTCTGCTGTTTAGTTCCAAACAGAGCCCTTTGAGAGCAGCTTGTGTTTGAAGGCAAGAATACTTCTGTGATGGAAAACACCAGGGGGTAGTCAGTAGCCACAGGCAAATCTAAAAAAAACACTGGTACAAAGTTTGGAGGTTTGTTGAGTTCCTTTTTGTTTGCTGCTGCTGGAAGTTGGTCAATGCTGTCTAAAATTGTTTAAACTGAAATTTGTTCTTATAGTATGGCACTGCCAATTGAGTTTCTATTGTGTGTTTTGATTCAGTGTAATAAAGAGATGTTGTTCTCACAAATGGATTCACTCAGATTCAAACATATTGACTGCCAGTATATGACACCCAAATACACTGTGAGTTGGTTATGTAATATTGAGTTGGACGCAAGTACAGAAAACCACGAGCAAAACTGAGTTTTCAAACAACTGATATTGATCCTACTGATTAAAAACAAGACAAAAATCCAACTGTAGACATGACGGAAACTTAGAAAGCAACTAAACACCATGTTTTAGCTTGAACATAGTTCTTCATAAACCCAATTCTTACATGGTCACAGAAAGTTACACTATGTGGTTCTAAAGCCCCAAGATCAGCACCCTGGACATCAGTCATGATAATTTTGTAGCTACAAAACATCGAGGTCAACAGGCGGTTTCTTTGGACTTCGATGTCTGATCCCTCTACACACTAAATAAATGTACATAAACACTCCAAATTCAACAGTTTCAAATTAAACATTTAAATGAGTCCAGGTTTATACCAGTTGCAGTAAGTACAGCTGACATGAACCAAGCTGTTTCCTAGCAATGCATTTCAATAAGACTGTTTGAAGCTTAATTTATCCAGATTTCACAAAACATATACATTTGCAGTATAATTTTTACCTGCAGTCTACTGTTTCTGAAAATAATCCCATGCAGCAGGCAGGAAGAAGGCTGCCTGGGGAAGAGCACAAAGCTCCAAATGCCTTGCTTGACTGCAGTATCTGAATGTTAGATTACTGCTAGCCTTCTGTTCAGCTTCTGCTCAGTATGCATTTGTAAGGTATCAAAACCATTTCTTTGCAAACAATAGGATTTTTATCTTATACTTTGAATTAAATGCTGGCTCTCTTTACAAGCTGTCGTTTATTATGCAGATGTTCAAATATTAACTTATTTAAAAGAACACTGTGTGTGTTGCACGTGTGGGCATTCATATGGCTGTGTGTGTGATGCAGCTTTAGAGAGATTCATTAAAAGAACGTATTAGCCTCTGAAAGACTTTGATTGCTAGTGAACTGCCCCATATATTGTATCTACATGCAGTGATGCTTGTGGAGCAGCTCATCTAAGAGAATGTCTAGTTAAATAATCAGTTTGCATTTCTTTCCATATTACATGCCAAGCCATGCATGCACTTGGTGTTGGAGGAAATGATTTTGAGCAAACCATTAAAGAAAATGTATGTGTCCATTTTTCTCCATTTGCTCCTGCCTCTCCCTATCGTTTTTAAGGATGCTGGTTAAATGGAAATCCCTTATAGACCCAAACAAAGACTGTCCAGTCTCTCAGTCCTTGTAAGAAATATGGACAAGTCAACAGAATATCCACGGAGGCACATATTGTATATGCTGGAGATAATTCAGCTCTTGGTTTCATTGTTGCTGTGGTTTGGACACCAGAAGGAAAGAAAGAGCAAATTTTTGATTTGACAGCATAGAAAGGCTGATACCTCCTGTTTTGTTTCACTCATGCTGTAAAAATGTTTATATAACATGATGTCCACTGCTGAAACCATTAAACGTTTGGGGTTTAAA
>NW_018127887.1:4422519-4422820 GCF_001952655.1 Monopterus albus | reverse complement strand
AGAATTTCTTTTAATGGAAAGAAGGGAGGCCTTTGCTTTCCAGTGCATCACAGCTTCTTTGTTATGATGCTTGAAATGTTGAAGTATCTTTCACGGAAGCTGACAAGAAACTGATTTCCATAGCAACAGCTGTCAACATACAGGACATCTTGGGTGTTCAGATGGGTTTCATCAAGTATTTATCCATCCATCCATCCATTTTCTTCCGCTTATCCGGGGCCGGGTCGCGGGGGCAGCAGTCTAAGCAAAGATGCCCAGACCTCCCTCTCTCCAGACACTTCCTCCAGCTCCTCCGGGGGAA
>NW_018127887.1:4368375-4419071 GCF_001952655.1 Monopterus albus | reverse complement strand
CTCTTAGTCTGACCCGTCACCCAGGACCTGTTTGCCTTGGGAGACCCTACCAGGGACATATAGCCCCCGACAACATAGCTCCTAGGATCACTCGGGTACTCAAACCCCTCCACCACAATAAGGTGGCGGTTCAAGGAGGGGATCAAGTATTTAGTCAAGTTAAAATGGACAAGATTAATGCTAGATCTCAATTATGTCGATTAGTTTCATAAAAATAATAGTTTGTCTGCAGATATGGTTAGAATGTGTACACAAAGCTGAAAGGTGACAGAAAGATGGGTTAGTAACCCAACGCTTAACTCACATTTTAGTGAATTTTTCAAACTTGGATTCATTATTTGTTTTAACTGTTGAATGTCAAAATGATGATATTTAGATTACACTGCTTCCTCCTCAACTTTCACTCCTAATATACCCAAATAATATATATCTTATCTAGGAATACTTTTGTGAGGTGAGAAAAGGTGTATATATGACAAAACCTGCCACCTTTAAGAATGAATGAGAAGAAAAAGAAAGCAGTGAATTGTGCGTGTTGTAAAGGAAGAGAGCAATCAGGTTTTAGTCGAACGCTGGAGTTAGATTTTAATGTCAGGTTCAAACATAATCCAGATAAATCACACAGAGACACAATCCAGAAAAGAGGTATATGTTAATGCTGGGTGTAAAGGGGAGACACTGGTCTCCCTGACAACCATGCCAAATAGGCTGCCAGGATCAACTGTGTGAGTAGCTCAACAACTGTAATTGCTTGATGAGTAAGCCATCCTGAGCATTAGAAATTGTGTCTAGCATTCAGTAACTTTCATCACGAATATCACTCCCATTCAGAAATGTACCAGCCTAACATTCAGACGCATCCTGTTGCTGCAGGAATCTCATTACCACAGATGGATTATGTTGCTTTCTCCATACTGTATTATTCTATGTGAGTGTCTCATATTGTCTCCTGCGGATGAACTCCTTACAAATCCCATTAATTATGTAAGACCTGCAGGCCAATTGGAACCAGACAAAAAACTTTTTTTTTTCTGCTATCATACCATGAAGATAGTTTTGGTTTGATTTGTACATTTTTTGTAACAGTTTTTAAGATTCCAGCCTCTTTCCCACTACAATGGAGATAAATGGAATTGTGTCTGTGCTGCTCATGGCTTTGAAAAATTACACTTGAACCTTCTACATCCCTTACTAATAAGGGCATCACTAGATAATTCCTAGATGTCAGTTCTCATTGGAACTATTTTCTAACAAAGAAATAGTCACTAGACTAGTGCCAGTCCAGTTCCTGGATAGTACATTATTCAGAGTAAAAGGGGCACCAATTCTGAATAGAGATACTGTTGAGATTCGATTTACCTCCATTGAATTGGGGTAGAGGCAGAAATCTTTGAGACATACATCCATCTATCTATTCATCCAAGCAAAATAGCCCAGGTTCAGTGTGACCTGCCAACCTCAGATGGTTCCTTTCAACACAAAATAGTGAATGGTAGATGACACTACCATATGGGCATCCAGGGATAACCTACAGCAACTCTCGGGACAGGTTTCACAGGAACTTGAGAAGATAAAGAAATGGTGTGATAGTAATATTCTATCTCTGAATATGGATAAAACTAAATTTATAGTATTTGGGAATCGTAGACTAGATAACGAACTGCAAGTGAAAATAGGGGGAGCTAATATAGAACGAGTATATGAAATTAAATTTCTAGGTGTCATAGTTGATGATAAATTCACCTGGAAATATCATATCAGATATATTCAGCATAAAATAGCAAAAAACATATCGATATTGGCAAGGGTTAGACATATTTTGGACAGAAAAGCACTACGTATTTTGTATTCTTCACTGATTTTACCATACTTAGAGTATGGCATTGAAAACTGGGGAAATACATACAAAAGCTCACTTCCTGGTGGAATTCAAAAACTATTTAATGAAAGGGAAGGGGATACAATTTAAGGGGTCAGTTAAATTATAAAATTCATGCTATACGTACAACTAAAAAAAGATTCTGTATTTCCATAAGTGGGGTAAAACTATGGAATAATTTAAGTGTGGACATAAAAAACAGTACTAGAATTGAAGAGTTTAAACATAAATATAAAGGTATGTGTCAATCAAGATATGGGCAAGAACAGGCTTAATGATTAATCAGACGGGAATGTGGATGTAGAATATGTATCCATGTAGTAATACTGCTTGCAAACCAATGATGATAAGATGATGTTAGGGGGTAGGACTAGATAAGTCTAACTTCTTCCTACTCCGTTCAAGCATGTACTAGGTATAAGCAAATTGATAATATACTTGTAGATATGTGTGGAATTATGTGTGTTGACATATTGATTGTTGTTACATGTTTGAAAGAATAAATCAAATGGTTCTGCTTTGTTCACACAGAAAGGTCCCAGGTCGGTCGGAGTTCGAACCCAGAACCTTGTTGCTGTGAGGCGACAGTGCTAACCACTGCACTGCTGTGCCACCCACTACAGCTTTTATTACAGTTTTTGTTGAACCCTCATCCCTCTGTGGACTTTGTGGTTCTACAATGACATCATCCTGTTTCCTCCTCTTCCTCCTGAAAGACTTGAAAAGACACAAGCTGTACGTGAGGAAATATGTTTAATTTAGGTGAACCAGCCCTTTAAGATGCTGTTTAAATACGAATTACAATACAAGTCATATTTACAATATCCTGATATTAAAACCTAGAACACTTTATTATATTTCTAAGAAATCCATTTTTAATCACTTTGGCCCAGTGTGTTACATCTAAGTTTTTCATAGGCCATTTCATGCACTTACTACACTGTAACATTATTATTTTCCTTTATTGTATCTCATGTTGTATCTGATGCTTGTGTCTATAAATGCCTTTCATGCTGAAGAATTGTGCTTTGCTGGTGGGTGGTGTTGCTGTGGCTTCTTCAAGACCACAAACCACAGGCCATAACTCCCTTCAGGAGCTAAGCTATGTCAACAAACAATGCAGCATGGGCTAAGACTGGGGGCAATCAATTATTAATGTCCTCATAGCTGAGTGTTATGTATGTAATGGTTGAGGAGAGGGAGAAGCTGATGAACCCCATTAAACATAAATAAAAGGGCCTTGGGTGGAAGTGATAACAGCAATACAAGGCGAGCTGGTGCTCCTCTCATCTGCATAAGAATCACACTTCTCTTCTCATTATGTTTGTGAAAAACATGCAGTTACCACTGGCCAGGCCCAGAGATGAGGTGTAACATCAGCGCACGAGCAGGCCAGTCTCAGTTCCAGGTGCCGCCATACTAATGCTGGGAGAGAAGACTCACAGGTGGCATGATTGCTACATAAAGAATATGAAATAACAGAAGCTCAAGGGTGCCCTTGAATAAAAAAAAAAAAACTGATTTTGAATTTAAATTGGCTCAAAGCTGGTAATTTGTCACGATTCTATGGACTTCTCCTTTTATTCTGGTTCACTTCTGTTTTTGTTTTTCTTTGCTGATCTCTTTACCAGCTCATTAAACTCATCTGTTTTCTATTAAGGGAATCAAGTCATGCTGTATTTAAGCCAGCTGCCTACAACCACTGACTGCTGTGTCCTGTATGTTCTGTGTTCTGTGTTCTCATCGGCCTTTCCAGGTCAGCATCCATGCTCCATGATCCCTTGTTCTCCAAAGGCTCTGTCTTGCACTTGGATCCAAGAGACAAATCTAATTAGAAACCTTGACATCAATTCCTTTTTTGCATTTTTTTATCCCTTACATTCCAAAATAATGTTTGTTGTCTTAAATTGCTGGTTGAAACTGTAGATCAGGGGAAGACTGGCACTGAAAAACAGCCCCGAACTTTTTGTTCTGTATAGCCCACAAAAGCCAGTGCACAGAAACACACATTACTTGTCAAGGTATAACATTCACAGTAGCTATAGTGGGACACTCACTGAGGAATGAAGGACACACAAAGGAGATTTTGTAGACTGGAGGCCAGAACAGCTGTAGAAAAAGCTGATCAGACACAGCGTATCTTAAATAATGTTGACATCGCTTGTGGATTTGGTATCTGGGGGCCAGTAGGGAGACCATGTAGCAGGCTGGTAAAATCTGCCTTTGATACCCTGAATAAGTGTGCCTCAGCACAGACCTTCTGCATGTTGCTTCTTTCAAGCTCTGTTATTCTTTGGCTGTCACGCTTTTGGTCCTGCATTCCATCTATGAAGGGGTTGCTTTCACTTGACTTGGCAAATGCTAAACAAACCGAACAATATCATGTATGATTTTCTTCACAGTAGGTGAACCATTTCCTATTGGTACCACCTTTGCAGCTGAACCCTCTCTGTAAAGCCACATTTTTAGGATTTTGCAGAGGGTAGAAAGTGTTCAAGGCTGGCCACTTGAAATGATGTATGGTGGGAATTAAATCCCTTTTCACTCGCTCACCCTGAATAACAAAAGAAAATGTATAAGGTATTTTCGATGCCAAACTGGCAAGCAGCATTCCATAAAATGCACTCCATTTGGTTTTATTCATTTGTTTACTTTAGTATTAGTGCCAAGGTTGTCAATTTATGGAAACAAATAGACATTGGAAAATATGGATATAAATACATGACCACCTATTCAGTGCATTACTCCTGTCACAGTACCTTTGGTAGTTTAAACTGAATTATCCACATTTGGGGCTTTCCCTAGCAAATACCTATATAGCCCATCACTGACTAATTTGATTATAATGTTTTATTGATTATCAATGGCCCCATAAAACATGACCTCCATTGCACTTCGTTCATAGATTCATAGGGAAATTTAGGCTGCTGCACCTGCCAAGTGAATTTGCCAAAATTACATACTTTTGTAGAATAAAAACAGGGCTGAATAGTGTGTATTACTCTCTACAATATGAAACTACTCTAGAGAAAAGGGTGTCTCTCATTGAAGGCATTCATTGCATTGCACTTACTTTTATTCAGAAACTGAAGCACGTACATGAGAGAAGAATGAAGAAAATAAAAGACGAGAGGCCTCTGGTACATTCTCGCCTTGCACACCTGGCCAGTCACTGTGGTGAATAAACTGGCCTTGCATGTTGGATTGTCAGTTTGTACTCAGTTTCAAAAAATAGATAAAATTGTCAGAGGCAGCGCCCTTTAATTCCAACACTGAAACATTTTATTTGGCACATACTGAATCTTTTATGTGAAGACAAAGAATGAAATCTATTTGATAATGGTAAATCAACAGGATTAAATAAAATAGGAATGTTCATACTGATTTGTGATCTTAATTCTTTAAGTCATTTACACAAAATATTTCCCCAGTTACTCTTCAATTTTTCTTGTCTCATCCTCAGAGTTTTTCATGGTGGCTTTGCTCCAGACTGAAAAAACATAAAGTTAAATTCATTATGCCAGTTCATCCTCCTCAAAGGGATAATATTAGAGTTCAGACAAAATTAAAATGAACATAATTTCCTTTTGTTCATATACCATTTTTAACACATTTTCAACTGTACGTATTTAATCTCTTCTTTGGAAGTGTCGGTGTTCATTCTCGGAATGACACGGTGTCAATCGACTCCACACACTGTGCTTCAGCTTGCTCTTTGGTTTGAAGTGGTGAGAGCAGATGATGACAGTTGGGTGCATTACACCACAGGATGACTGGAAAAAAATGACAAAAAGTGACAAGGCAACAGCCGACTGCAACATTTGTCCTCTGCAAATCTTACACCCTCTCTTCTTTGAAGCAGTCAGCAGCAAGAGGTCACCTGTAATTGCAGCACCTGTTGTTTGGGCTGGGGGTGATGGCTTTGACTGAGTCCCCAAAATGTAATCGCATCCTGGTCAGTAAGGACAAAGAGAGAGCTTAGATTAATATGGACAAATATAGATGTATCTTAGACCTCAGGAGCTGCTGCTGGAGCCAAACACATACATCAATGATTTCTGAGATCAGTTGGAATGAGCAACAAATACTCAGTGGCTTGAGAAAACAACAGTCAAAAATTTGACGTACACATCATTAACATGTAGCATCCCAGCCCCTCCTCATTCCCAGTGCGTCAAATACTGACAACATGTCAGCTACCTTTAACATCAATATCTGACACCCACAGCAAGAGGCTGCAGTATATGAAGGGATAAAGTCCGTACTAGGAGGTGGCTGTGGTGGATGGTGGGTCAGACAAGACTTTCCCATGGGAGGGCGCAGTTCTTGTCTGGTGTGTAATAAAGTGCTTCTTTTAAATCAGCGTGTTTTAACCCACACCATAATATTTTTCTCAACCTAACCATGTAGTTTTTGTGTACTGACACAAGTGGGCTAACACTGTTTTGTAATGAAAACCCTAAGCATTTTATATGGCTGCCAAAGGTACCTTTTAGCCTCAGTACGAGAGACAAACCTAGTCCTACCAGGCTGAATACAGCCTGTTTACTGCTGACTTTCTGACAAAGCAAGCCAAACATTTCCTACTGCTGCCACTTTGAGTAGAATAACATTCAAATGGTGAAGCATGGGGTGGCTTTTATTGTCTGACAGTCTCAGGAAAGTGTATTTACCACCCAGGATAGTGATGACTGTGACAGTTTAACAAAAATGCATCAATACAATGAGACAACAGTCATTAACATCATTTTTCATCGGCAGATTGTTTTTATTTTTGGAGGAATTAATGCCACAAGAAGGAGCAGCCATACTGAGTTGTTAAATGAAGAGTTACAGGCAACACATTGCTTCTCAGTAAGGTAACCAACTCCTGTTGATGGTACTGAGCACTGCTTTTGCAGGGAAAACTATTCATGCTGTGCGCTGCATGAAATGTGATCAGGGTTGCAATTATATAGACTCACTTTCTTATTTCAACAATGTGAGCTTGTTTGTTGTACTATAAACAGATATACTGTAGCTGTTGCTCTTCTGTTGTATTTCTGAAAAACTGGCTATTTTATTAAACCTCAGTTGCTGTTACCACAATAACAAACAACAGCTGTCATCAAATCAGCCATGGCTGAAATTTTAAGGATCACACCTTTAGAACCACTATGTGTAGATTTTCTTGTTGGCTGCAGTATAACAACACCTCAAGTATTCTGGCAACATGTTTTGGCCAACAGGGTAAAAAAGACATTTTCAGTGAAAACTGGTACAGCAAGAAAGTCTGTTGCTGTTGGTGTCTGTATTATACCATCACAAGCAGATGCCAAAGTCAAAATTTTAATCCTGCTTATAGGGACATTAAAAACAGCATCCAATAACTGATTGGTGATGTGTGAAGGGCTGCATCACTGACCTTGTGGAAATGTGAAAAAGTGAGTAGATGGAAATTTACTAATGAAGATCAATGAAATATTAGATATTTGAAAGCCCCCAGTTAAATAATAAAGGTGAAATGTTAAGAGGTTGTTCATAAGGAGGTCAGACCTGAATTAACCTGACAGGTGTTGTAGGAGAAAAGGTCAGAAGTAATGTCAGTTGAGTGCTCAAGCTTTGTTTTTTACTGTTTGATTTACCCCAAATTTGAAAGTACAGTAAGTTATTAAAGCTGCTGATATGCACTTAGAGTATGTCAGTGTTACACGGCATGTTGCTGATGTTCCTGCTACATTTTGTACTTGCAGCTGGTTTGAGTCTCAGTTCATTCTGTCACTGTCTTCACTTTCTCTCAGCCTGTTGCCAGTATTTCAGACAAGAGCTGCAGTATGTGTGAAGAGGTTAGACCACATGTTTTCCTGGGGAAAAAAATAGCGCCAGAACACAGATTAACGGTAGTGTCATCCCTGCAAGGTCAGGTTTTGATGATGGTTTGTAATCTTCTGAACCGACTGTCACAGCCCTTTGCCACAGAGTGCACAAATAATGCATTAAGGGAATGAGATGGGCTGTGTTGCTCTACAGAGACGGTGGACATGAGCAATATTAATGGAAATCATTAAAAAAAAAATCTTACATAGAGAAACAACCCTTGCACGGGCAGTCGTAACTGGCACTGAGCGGAGCGGGTGTCACATTTCAGCTGGGCACAAGCATTTTTGTCTGTCAGGGGAGAGAGGGGGTGAATGAGCACAACAAATTCTTGTGCCACATTAAATGTTGCTTCTCGGCTTCACCAGGGTGACCTCTGTGGCCAATTATAGGGGAGGCTAATGCTTTGGCTGACACATCTATTTGAATGAATGAGATGTTTTTCTCTTTCGCTGACACAGGAGATCATACGCCTATTATCATCACAATGGTCATATACACAGGCTTATGTAAATTCCTCCTCGACAGTAGTGGCTGTCAGGCCCGCCGCATATTAGCTTTGTGTTTGGAAGAATGGTGAGTGTGGAGAGAATAGCAGGGATGAATTCAGGGTTGTTTAGATGTCAGTGCCTGAGCTGTGAAGGCTAAGCACCCAGAGATAACAAAGCCTTTATTCCAGCTGTGTGTAATAATATTTAATTAGTTAATTTGAGCTGATTCTGAGGCTGTATTAAGGTGCTAAGGGCATTACAGCTCTAAGGGACTCTTACAATTAAAACATAAATGACTTTGACATTTGTGGACAAAGCACCAAGAGATATTGAGACTCTGAAGTGATGATGAACTGCTGTAGTGCTAATGTAATCAGTTTTACCTTGATCAAATTGATTCTCAAGTCCAAAAGGTTAAATCCAAACATGTTCCCAATGTCACATGAGAAGTGAGAGGCCCTCTGTCCCTTACATGTGTCCTCCAAGCTCATTCGTACACTTTCACTAAACTGAGAACACCTTGTGGATCGAAGTAGGGCAAGCACATAGGCCTGAGGCACAAAGGAAATGGAAAAACAGCAGCCTGGCTGCATATCAGACTGGGCAAATAATACAGCTGGTCTGACTGACTCCCCTGGGAACCGACCCTTAATTAGGCCCATTCACGTTCATCTGTGCCAGCACCTGAAGAAAAGGCTCCTTTGGGTTTTCAGAGGCTCTGGCAGAGATTTTATCTGTAGGGCCATTCTGTGACTTCATTCGTGTGGGCTGGTGATATCCTCTGCTGCCTGCTTCATTGTTTCTCTGAATGAAGTGCACTTCCTCATCAGGCCCCAATTAGCTGTATGCATGGTGAAGGACCAGATATTCAGCAGTTTGTGGGTGTGCAAGCTCAAGCACAGGCAATGTGTGCACGACTTAGAAGCGTTTGTGTCAGCATGACTGTGAGGTTGTGCTGTATGTGTTTGTATTGAGGCTGAGCTGCTGTCAGTAGTCATCCCGTCTGGGGGGAAAGTCAGCTGATTTGGCTCCTGCTCCCCTCTGTTTGATCCCACTGCTTGCTCAGCCGTGAGCTTGTTTGTAACCTTTGACATGCAGATGATAGGACTGTATGGATGAGACTGCATGCGTGACAGGTGTTTAGAGAGTTTGAGTCTAAACATAAACACTCAAACACACCAAAATTCATGGCTATCCATGTAATTATATATAGAAGCCTGCAATGCTCAACTGTGTATTATTTATTTGCTTCATTTATGGTGAAAGCTGGAACTGTTCCTGCATTTTAGAGAAGATAGCACAGTGTCTTCATTTCCAATTTGTCAAACATTCCTTTCCAGGCCACATTCAAAATTGCTATGCTTGTACATACATACTGAGGCACCTATCTGTCTCTCTTCCTGCATGCCCCTAAAGGACCTTCGTATCTAAAGTCCAGTCCTGTTTGTTACCTTTCATACTGTCAAGTGGCAGCCCCTCTTTTTTTTAAATGATCCTCATGGTGCACCTCCATGTATTTGACTCCACTCACGCACTGTCAGTTGGTCTCCGGCTATGATAATTGAAGCCCCTCATCTTTGGAGATGGTCTTTGTACTGTGTTGTTCTCGTCGCCGTTGTGGGCCTTATTTGCCCCACCTGCCATACTTCAGGACTCCTTGATATTCCACAGTCCTCACTGCCCTTCATCAGGACAGCTCTGACAGTGATGTGCCACCACTAGTGTCACCTACTGCCCTCTGCTGGCCTCATTGGGTACTCCACTGGTGCAACATGAGTATGCATACTAGCAGTGAAAAGGAGATTAAATGTTATGGTTAATTTAGCAGTAAAGGTTAGGCTTCATTTGGTCATAATCTCATATGTTTGTCTGTGTACATCCTACCTGGCTACCCCTTGAGTGATAAACAAGCAATAATATTCACATTCTTAAGGGTGCTATAAGCATTACCGTTGTGGATCGACACATTCCTCTTCATATTGTCATACTCAGCAGTTCTGTGCATACTCACCACAAATATTCTCAGTGGTACTGCAAAAAGAGGCAAATTTCAAGCTCTTTATTAAACTTCAAACCAGCATGCAATAACAAAAAATGCCTCCATTATGCAGATGGTTTACTTCATGTTTGAGAGACCAAGTCCACTGCAATCATGTCAGTGTTGCATGACAACTTTTTGAGAAAGGGTGGCTTAAATTAGCTCCTGCCATTTGGATTTGGCTATCATCAGTGAAGGGGAGGATATGTTGCAGCTGGCAAAAAGGTTTGCAACAGTGACTGTTGAGCCTCCCCCGGATATGCGTGTGTGCATACATACAGTACACACTTGTATGCAAAGACAACACACAGACACACTTATCCTCACAGCTTGGCAGGCCACCTCACTGAGCTGGCCAGGGAATGCAGGCCTGAGACTGACTTTGCTTCTCTCATCATCAGCGCAGAGATGGTGGATGAAGGAGGGTCTGCTACCATCCTTTGCTTGAGTGCTGCTAATAAGAACAGGAATCCCAGATAAAGGGCTCTCTTTCATACTGTACCCCTGCCCATAATGAGACCTGGCATCTGATGGATTACCCAGACTTATTTTGCAAAGGCAGCCTCATTTTTCCACTCACCCTCCACTACCCTCAGCTCTCCCAGTTGGTTGAACAAAGACCAGCCTTTTTAGCATCTTAATGCTTTCATCACATGCCTGGACTTTGTATCGCCCACTCATTAATCGTTAAGTGATAAGTCTGACATGATTTCCTTGGAGCTACAGAAGAAACTGTGAAAGCACTTGGTGATGATACTGGACATAATGGCCTCCTTCAGTTCAAATAATAATGATGATCTATATGTTGCCAGCATGTCATGTAAAGCAAGTGCTCTGTTGGGAGATGTTTTAAATAACTGTCGCTCACAAATGAGGTGACAGATCTGAAGCCTTAAGGCCTTCATGCAACTCAGAGGAGTGTCAGCCAAACTCACCTTAACGCTCACTACTATTCCTCTACCTTCCGTGACTCGGTGTCTCACTGAACATTGCTTTTATCAGTCCTCTGAAAAAAATGAAACATGTTCCTGGGGTTTAATATTCATATTCTTAGATAAATGCACACCTGAAACCTTCACAATTTTCACAAAGCTAAACAATAAATTTGTGTATATAAAAATTGCTGCTACAATGAACATTCACTAGCACTGCAGTGCAAGTGCTGACGTCATTGTAAATTAGTTTCTTTAAAATCTGTGATATCCACCAACACTATTTTAGTGTCATCTCTCCAACTATATATACTGTAGATACTGTATATAGATGTTTTTTCACCACTGAGCAAGGCTTTATTCCAAGGCTGGATTTATTGTTATTTGTGTTATTACAAATGTCAGTGTGTTTTTAAATGAGGTACAGCAAGTGGCAGATGAAATAGGTTTTGAAAACAACATATCAGCAGCTTTGGTTTTGCTAGCGAACATTTGCCTGTTTACACATCAGGCAGTTATGGAGAACAATATCACTATTTGTAGTTGCATTTCTGGCCACCTGGCAACAATATTCATTCTTATTTTTTTGCTCAGAATGTGGTCTCTACCTACACCTGAGGAAAAGAACTGAGTTTTGGCTACTAAATGCTTTACTCTGCACCAGATGTTCAGAGCTGCCTGTCCGAGGTTTAGTGCTGGGCAGATAGTGTCCCATGGGTTTATCAAAGACTTTTTTTTTTCCTGATAACATCTGCCTGTGGTAACCAAAAACTATAAAATTACTGGCCAAACAAGGATCTGAATCTTGATATACTGTAAATCTTTGTAAAGCTGAGGGAAGCTGCAACGTGGGTGATCATTCCCTATAGTACATCAGTACAAGGGACCGCTTTCACACCGTTTAACTTTTCACATTGTCATTTGATACATTATTATAAAAACATTAATTACATATGCTTTAAAACTGGTTTTTGGCTTTGTTGTTGGTGTAAGTAATACATTAGTCATTTGTTGCATACTTCTACCTATCCTAGGTTTAAACAAAAGCACCTTGGGGTGTACAGGAGTGTTAACGCAGTATTCACAGGCCACAAAATCACAGGAAATAATTTTGTGTTGCTACATGGTAGAAAAAAGAACACTTTGAACAAGAATCACCATTATTGCTAATTCACTTAAAAAGAGCCATTTGAGATCCACTCAGCAGTAGGCTTCCCTCAAACAGCCTATTTGATGGACAAAAAGCCTGTGAAGGATTGTTCAACTCTAAAAGTCTTCTCTGATCAGCAGGCAGTGATGGACAAACTGGCTGGGTCCTTGAACTGCTTTTGCAGCCATGTCTGTTCTGTGTGTTTGCGCATGAATGTCCTTTTGCATTTCTGCCTGTGTGGGGGCTATTGAAGTCAACTCTGTGTTCTCTCCCTGGTGCTTCCTGGGCCTCAGCCAAAGCCAGAGCTCTGTAACAGGAGATAAAACTCATCTCTTACAAGACAGGAGGAAATGGAGCTTGGCTCTTTAGAGGAGGCCACTCACAACTGTATTTACATCATTTTAGAGGAGCTACGCTAAACTCAAATGCACTCATCAATGAAGTGTAGTGTCTGCAAAGAGAAAGCTGTGGTTTGTTTAAAGAGCTCTCCCAATAGGCATAAACAAAAAAGAGGGTCTGCCTTTTAATTGCAGGGTTAATTTATCGCCTGACTTGCTAATTAAATTGCGTCTTCAACCAGCCTGCCTAAGACTATGACTACATAAAGCCAGCATCCAAGCAAGGCGTGGAGTGCTAGACTTTGCTGCAGGCTACAAGTGATGGGGGCAATGAAAGGAGAAGGGAAGAAAGGTTGAGAAAGAGACAAAGGCAAGCCTGGCAGTGAGGCCAAAGGGATGGGGAAGTAAAAAGGAAAGAGATGTAGGAGAGATACCCCTCCCCGTCACATGACACCATTGATCCCCCCTGTTGTAATGCCATAAGTTACAGATGTCAAGTGTTCACATGCAGGTAAGCTTCAATTAGACTGGCAAGGCTGAAGAAAGGCTTTTTTTAAAGGAAACTGTACCCTGCTGAAATTTGCTTCAGGTCAGATATTTCTCTGTGCAACTGTGTGTCTTGAAGAGGTACCAATTGCTCACATAGATTATTTTCCCTCATAATGTATTTTGAACCTATATACAGAATGATTGTGAGACGTCTGATATTCTGCCTACAGTTGCTGCAGTGACAAAGAACAATTAAACAGTTTTTTCCCCATTTTAATGCTTGTTTAATTATACAGCTCTTTACTATTGTTTAAAGCTTCTATAATCATTGTTTTCATGTTAACAATCAATGAAATAACTGTGAACAACCCCACTGATGCTTAGTAATAAATCCACTGAGAATCACCCAGAATCAGCAGTTTTCCCTAGAACAAGTGAATATTTCACCATCTATGAATTCTTTTGACATCTTCACTGTTTTAGTTCATGATCACATCTTTCATCACTGTCAGTTTAGGATGCAGGACATAGTTATTTTCAAAAATGTTCAAAACCTGATTGTAGGCTAGCTGTCAGCCACTAAATGGCACATAGACAAATGACAACCTACTGGTTGCTTGTGTTGTGGCCTGCTGCCTGTGTATACACCGTGAGAAACGTACATTATAAGATTAACAACTGTGTTTGAGGTGTATGCTTATGTTGAACCCTACAAAGTGAAATATGTACTATATATTGTTTACTTGTGTAGACCTGAGTCTGTCAGTGTGTCGATTATACAGCAGATATGTGGTTGCTCAGTAGAGTCCATGCATGAATATACACCAATGCAAAATGGATTATGAATGTAATTGTGCCTTTGATCCAACATGGTATCTATGAAATTTGTCACAGCCATAAAAAGCAGCTTCTTGCTGCATACATAAAAAATAGTTTCTCCAAGAAGGTTTTGAATTTATTAAACTAAGACTGTTTCACGCTACTCCATTTTCAAATAGGAAAGCTGTATCTGAAATATGCTGAAATATAATTATCAAAGTTAACGCACTGACTGAAACACTGGCATTATCAAAAAAGCATAGTGACATGATTATTGACGGTTTTACACTCAAAAGGAAACACACCTCTGAGCTTTTCATTTCTCACTTCAATTTCCCATCTGCAAATTCTGTTTGTTTCTTTTTAGAGAATGTGGCATTATACAACATGAATGTATTCTTCTCTTGTTTCTAACAACCCATCAGGTTTGAATACACTCAAAAGTCAGGATCAACAGATAAGCAACAATGTGCCCATTGGAATTAAAAGCCTTGCATTTTCAACTTTTTCAAAATAAGAGACTGCAATATTGAATTTGAATTTACTTATCAAATTTGCATCAAACACTCTCCATTGCCATTTTATGATTTATAACTTACTATAAGTGATTGGGAGTGCTTCCAGCAATAATAGCATATTTTTCCATGTTGGGATTCAACATTTTATCAATAGAATCTAAGGGCAAAAAAGAGTGACATGCTTGTGTTTCAGTCCAGCACCTGCATAGTTTCTTTGGATGTTTGTTCTCAACATTCTGTTTATCAGTGGAATCTGAAAGTAATACTTTGCTCTTTTATTTTTCAGGTTAGTTTCACTTAAAGTCACAGTGGGTGGAACAGATAAGAGGTTTCAGCAGCATCCTCCCCAGACTTCATGGTACCTAGTGGCTGGGTTTTTACCAAACCTATTTTCTAACCAAATCTATTAGAGGGTGGAGGGGGACTGTGGGTGTACTGGGAAGGGGCATATATATGCCTTTCTTAGTTTAAAATGAAATTCACTATTGCATGCTTTCACTCAGATGCTTAATTCTTCTGTAAACGTATTCATGTGCATGAATGTGGAATTCATTTACTTCATATTTTTTCATGTATCCTGCATGAAAATATATTTTATGTGCACAAGAGTATTGTGTTCTTTTGTACATTAGTTATTTTTTGTCCAGTCCATTGTAAAGTGTTAAATTAAATGTTGCAGAAACCTTCTGAATAAGGCTCCTGACCATGCTCCACAAGGTCATTACATTATGTGGTTGAATAGAATGTATTCATCATACCTCACCGCTGTCAGCTCATGGCTCATTCAGTGAGGTTTTCTTACTTATTGATTACCTTATGACATGGTTGTGGAGAAGCGCTGTCACTGTGTATGAATCTAGATAAGGTTTTTAAAGCTTACTATAAGCATCATACATCAAATTATTATCCTTTGTCACCAACTCTCCCATTTGCAAAGGGCAGTCTAGTTGCTTTCAAGCCATTATTTGAAATCCAGGTTGATTCACATTAAAGGTTTTATGTGGTTTGTTTAATCTACTTGGATTGTGTGTTTTTGTGTGCATACTGTATGCGCTACCACAAATATACATGTCTTTAAAGTCAATTTAGTGACTAAGCATTTTGTAACTGTGCCGAAATTTCTGTATTAATCATCAGACTGTCAGGTAATTCAACACTGATCATTTTTAGATTTTTATTTTGACAGAATACTAATTATATTTACTTTATTCATATATTCATTATACATTTCAATCATTAAGAACAATATAAGTTCAATAACAACAGGTAGGTGAAAAACCCACAGTAAAGGAAATGATTAGCCTAATAGAAGTTATGAAGGTCCTCTTCATTACTTCTATTTAAATGACTAACTACACGATGCTTACATTTGCACCCAGGTAATTGCTTAAGAAATAATTGCACAAACAGAGGCTGAATCTATTTTACTGATTGATATTTTTAATGTTTGTGTGCTTTCTTGATAGATGTGTCTCAGCTGGTACTGATGAATGCCTTCCCTGTGCAAAGAAACTCATATTAATTTGGCAGACTTGGTTAGGCCTGCAGGAAATATTTTGCTAAAATGATTTTATGTAAGATCAATGCAGTGATAGAATTCTGTGTAAGATCAGTATAGTGAAAACTAATTTCATAATTGTAATTACTTTTCTAAAACTATGTTTTAAACTGGACAATAAAGCTGAAAAGTCCTAACATGCATTTATACCAGGCAACATAAACCTCACAACTGTACTCGACATGTATTACTGTCAAACTTTTATTAAAGGGTCTTCAACATCCCTTGAGCTACTTTACTACTGAAACATGTAGCTTACTGAACAGGAACCAAGCAAAACCCTTGTCTGCTTTCAGAAAGAGAATGCCATTGAATTTCTAGCACAGGATAGTGTTCTTGTCTGACAACACGACCACCTGCGGTGGCGTTGTCAGCTGGTCACAGCCAGGTGTGCTAGATTCATGTTGCTTAGAGCAGCGTGTGTTGATTTGATTGACAGATCAGAGATGGTGCAAAGGCAAACAAAAACAACATCCATCCATCCATCATCTATACCACTTATTCCTCAATAGGGTCACTGGGGTCTGGAGCCAATCCCAGCTGACACTGGGCGAGAGGCGGGGTCTACTCTGGACAGGTCGCCAGTCTATCACAGGGCTGACATGTTGACAAACAACCACTCACACTCAGTCCTATGGGCAATTTAGAGTCACTAATCAACCTAAGCTGCATATCTCTGGACCGTGGGAGGATGCCGGAGAGAACCCACGTAGGCACAGGGAGAGCATGCAAACTCCACTGTGCCGCTGTGCCACCACAACAACATTCAACAACAAATTTAATGCATGTTGCCAAATGACTGGAGCCTATATAGATGTAGAGAAAGCTCTTTGTAAACCATCTTACCCACAGACCCACAGTGTCCAGAAATATGGTAAAAAAGATGCAAAGCAACATAATGAATATTAAGCTTTTACCCAAAAGAATAGATTCAGATTGTAATCACCAATATTTTGATTAGTAACTGTAATTAAATTAGAATTCTTTTCTCAGTAACTAAGTGATTACTGTTACATTTATTTCATAATTTAATTACAGTAACTAGTTACATATAGTTAGTTACTCCCTAACACTGCCTATTTGTCATGTGAATAATGACTAACGAGGCTTCTTTTTGACACAGTCATGTGAATGATTCGTTTTGCCGTCTGAGTGGAATGAGTAAAGGCCTGTCAGCATCCTGTGCATTTGACAACTGTCAGTGAAGACTGCAACATTATTCCATGTCCACAAAAATTGTGTTGTGCAGCATGAAACTTGTGGCATGTCAGGGTCTGTTCAGTAAAAAAAATGTGTCCATTAGTCCATTAGTAATAATGAATAAAGAACTCCTACACAAGGCTGAGATTAATCTTTTGGTGGAACTATTAAGCTTTGACAGGCAAATTAAGCTTCATTTTGCCATCACTGGTCTCCAGGGTGTTCAAGCCTCAAGGGTCCATGGGGCACCTGGACACCATTTTAAGGTTTTGGGAGGCGCCCAAATAAGGGGGGATGAATTTGTTCTAATTTGTCTTTTTGTTTATGTCTTCCCATGTTTTTTGGGTGATAATAGACACTAAGTTGGTCTGCACACTCATCTCTGCTTCAAGCCTGTTTTAATCCAGCCACTCATGTTCATTCCTAAGAGCACACACTGGTATGAAACTTGTTTTTGAAAGTAAAGCGGTTTGTGTCTAAATGTTTCTGTACAATGTCACACCAGGTCCTCCAGGAGCTGCTGAAAGGCCTTATGAAAGTGAAAGATCTGAGGCAGTAGCATGAAAAGTCAAATATGTTGACTTACCTGGTATTCAAAACCATCATTAAAAGCTTATAGCTCAACATTTCACTAGAGATGAGAGGATTGTTATCACTCACGTTTATGCGTTAACTTCAGAGCTGCAGTCGGGAAGTGATCAGCATAGTTTAGCATAAGACTGGAAACTGCTTTTTCCTCATACATAAACTCATTTTAAAAAAGACAGATTGTCTTTTTAGGTAGAATTTGGTGTGTTTTTCCTAAAATGATGAACTGTTCCTATAGAAGTACCTTTTTAAATTATTAAAATTGAAATATTAAAATGCCTATTAAATGTAGAACCCATCATTGTATTGTCTTGATTATCTCATTGCATCTAGCTCTGTATCCTTTAATAATCTTCCAATTACAGGTAAAAGAATTAGCCTCAAATGTCAGCATAAGTTATGAAAACCGGAAGAAAGTAAACCTTTTTTGACATTTGCTCATGAAGGCCAGACTACATGAGCTGAAAGAGGGATAAAACTGTTCTGATGAAATGGGACCAGGGGGATGATGATAATGACAGTTTTGAGATCATTTAGCTTTGCCTATTGTGTTTGTGATTACATAAGATACTTTTTTCAAGGTATTCAAGCCTTTTTCCAGGTAGTTTCACTGATTAGCTTCAACCGGGGAGGAGGTACTAATCACTGAAATCACCTAGTGTTTGATTGGTATGAAATCCTGAAAACTTTGCCCTCTGCTGCACATGGCTGCCCATCCGTGCTCCAGCCACAGCTTTTGGAAAAGATGATTAAACTCTCCACGCTGCGTTCCCTCGATGAGGACAAGATGTACCCACATCCATCCATGCATCTCATTCTTATTTTCAACATCACACTCGGTTGATTCTTCAGGTTGGCTACTAATTAGACAATTGCATAGCAACAAGATGATGCAACAGTCCTTTCACCCTTTGAGCTCTTGTTCTCTGTGGTATTAGCAAAGCTCACAGCCGTGCTTTCTGTTGGTGCATGAAAGGCAAGAGGCACTTGAGCTGCCATTATCCTGCCATATTCACCATCACATACTGAAGCATAACCAGTTATGCTGGTGAGGTCATTAACTAAACTGATGAATACAATACTTGGCATATGTTGACATACTTGTAATACTAAGAGAATATTATTCTAGGTGCTTTAGGGATTGGTACATTATCATAATTCCACATATAAAATAATGATATTCACATTATCAGTTCATACAGTGGTAAATCACACCTAATTGCTCAGAGGCATCATGTGACCATCACCACACTGGCATGTCATGTAACATTATCACTCTTGATATCTTGAGGCATATGGAGGGCCACACAGGCTGACTGTCAAGGACATATGACCAACCTACAGAAGGCTAGTGGCTAGAAAGCGTTCTTCTGCACTGAACCTCTCAGGCTGAGATCAGCCAATTCAATGAGGCATGACAGGCGGGTAGCGGTAGAGAGGACAGCTGGATGCTGTGCCCTGCAGACCTGCTGGGATCTAAAGAGTCTCCATTTCATAGCTGATTGAACTTGGCTACCTGCTTCCTAAGTTTTGTCTCCTGTGCCACTGCACACAGTGCAGTGACCTCTGATGCTGAATAGCTAAAATAATTTTTTTTAAAAAAGGTAAAAACCAAGCCAGACATGCTACTGCTGGGAGTTGAACAGTTGGCCTTTTTTTCTGTGTACCAAGTTGGCCAATTAGTGACAAACAGGATTCCACAGGCAGTGGTCCTGCTTATTAATTCATGACTCTCGGAAAGCTAAAATATGTCTGCTAGTAGAGATTACCATATTATTGGTAGATGCTTTTTTTCTGTTCAGCTCAACTAAAAATTATCAGAGCTAATTTGTGAACCTTTTATTGTATTTGTTAGCAAAACCCCATGGGACAATATACTGCCTTGTATACAATCTAAGAAAAAACTGCATCTATAAGCTTTCATTTCAGGCAAGGTTGTAAGATATATTTTATTAAAAAAAAACAAAACAAACAACTAGTAAACAGAGAAAACTGAATGTAACAATTATTGGGGTTGAGCATCCTCCCATCTGGTGTGTTTATACTGAGATGTTTACTATTTCTTGGCACTTTTTAAAAAAGAATCTTTGGATATAAATTCTTATGTCCCCAGCAACTGATTAGATCCATCCATCCATTTTCCAAACCGCTTAGTCCCAAACGGGGTCACGGGGGGCTGGAGCCAATCCCAGCCATCTGCGGGCGAAAGGCGGGGTACACCCTGTGCAGGTCACCAGCCCATCGCAGGGCCAACACACAGACGAACAACCACTCACACATACAAGCACTCCTACGGGCAATTTAGAGACACCAATCAACCTATGCTGCAGGTCTTTGGACTGTGGGAGGAAGCCGGAGCACCCGGAGAGAACCCACGCAAGCACGGGGAGAACATGCAAACTCCGCACAGAAAGGCCCCAGGTTGGCCGGGGCTCGAACCCCAACTGATTAGATTATTTATAAAATATGGACAATTTTGAGAAGCATCTGGAGATAAACTACTTTATTTTGCTTGTGACTATATTATTATAACAGCGGCTGGCTGTATCCAGCCTGTGTTTAATAAGCCTGGGAATTGGGCTGGATTAACTGTAGATAATTGTGATGAGATTGCAATCAAAGTTTCAATTAAATGGCAGCTACAGTAAGGTTACTCCCGCCTGGGTGTTGATTTGAGATCTGTTAATTTGGATTTAGAGTATTAGTCTTCTCTCATTCTCTATTTGTCAAGTTAAGGATGTTTTTCTGGGTTGGGAATTTCATTACTAATCCTGTGCTTTTTGTTTACAGGAGGATAGTAATGTGTTACAGCATTTTTTGTTTGGACAGGCTATAGTCACACCCAGAGAGAAAGCTGTACTGAAATGCTTGGTTTCAACAACAAGCAGTAATGCAGAGTCTGTGTTTTTTTCTCAAACGAATCAAATTATTTATGATTGTAGGGGGTGCTCAGTGCAATATGATTGTTCAAAGACTGGCTGCTAGCACTGAAACTATTAGTGGTGGTGGACTGTGTCACCATAACTGAGTGTGACAGTGCTAAATACACTCTCAGTTACACAGAGAGGAGAGGACACTGAAGTAAGAGGTGGTGGCTTCATTACAAGTTGCAACTGCTATACAGTTATTAAGGATTACTTTAACAATAAAAAGCATAAATATTTCCCAGCCATATTCATGGACTAATTTAGCCTGAGTTACCTACAGTAATCCAAATCAGATCAAAGACGTCATCTCATCCACTGAATAATGCTTAGAAGTCCTGATTTTTGCCAGACTTCTATCTCTGAATAAAAAAATTGAAATTCCTCAAGGAAGTTACCTGAAAATTTTCAACATAAGTGCAATACCAACATATTACATTAGGGGGAAGCAACACCCTAAAAGACATTTATCTGTCCGGGAATAAGTACACGAAGAAAACCGATAACGATGGAAGCACAGAATTACAATTTGTAGAACTCTACAATATAGATGTCGTCCTTTTTATGTGTTGATTTCCGTTGATGTTTGTAAGGACTTCATAGAGAACTTGCTTTATAATATTGCTGTTTTTTCTGTGTAACGTTAGGTATTATATGGGTTGAATTAGAGTAGTCTAACAATCAATAGACCAAATTTTATATATATTACACATATCGGGGTTTTTTATTTAATATTTTTGATCAAATTTAGCTCATCGCTATCCTTACATCTAAAAAGCACCAGCACTCCGATAAAATAACGTTACTAAAACATAGAGACAGAGATAACAGTTTTTGCTGGGCGACATTGCATCATTTTCTAACAGCAAAAAAAAAAAAAAAAAAATGAAGAAGAAGACGACAACCTTAAACATTTTCTATGTGTTTTCATTCTATGGCATAGCTTTTGTATTGGTTTGATTGGGATAGTTATTTGGACAGATACAGCTAAGGAATACATGTTGTAAGGTTCATTTCTATCTGATGGTTTTATTAATTTATATTTAATGTTTTATTAATTGATGTTTTAAATCGCACCTTGATGAGCTAGCTTAGCTAAAGCAGAACGTTAGCTAGCAGTCTCTTACCTAGCAGGTTGCTAACGCTAGCTAGCATCACAGCTAACGTTAGTTATTAGCTCAGTAGTCTAACGTTAATATTCTAGTGTTTGATTCTGATAATGATTATTTCAACGCGTCTCTGATTTTTAAGGTTAACCTTAGTCGTCATGAATATCAGATATATAGTTGTAACGTTACTGCAGCAGTGTTGAAGACCACTTCTTTTATTGCAGCTGTTAAGGTTTACGTTAGCTTATGTAGCTAAGTTATCAACACATTCGCTTACTAACATCAATTGACTGTAACATTAACCTCGCGGTATGCCGACTGGCCATATGGATTGAATGTGCTTCGTCAATATTTCAGTTTAACATAAAAAGCTAATTTAGATACGATTCAGACTACTCACTTGCCATTGTTACGATATTCGATCATATAGGCTATAGTGCTTGATAACATTAACTTTAGCCAACACTCGTAGACGAGTGTTAACGTAATGCACTTTAGACGCTCTATAAACAACCGAGAGCGCTAAATGCTAACACAAGTACCTGTTGTGCTAAGTTGTTCTAGCAAGGTATTTATTTGGGTTGTGAAATACAGGGAGATTGTGGCCTTGGGTCACTTGTAATGTGGTTAGCCTATTCTAGGATTTATAATTTGGAATATCCTAATAATTTACAACAATACAGTAACGGTAGCTTAATCATATAGTTACCATTTATATATCTGTACAGAGTGCTGCTCTAGGAGTTTCAAAAAGATGTGTAAACACACCATATAAAAACTTAAGGGAGAAATATGACAGTATATTAGTCTGTCCAGGTATAACTCCATGCGTTTTATTAGTGAACCATGTATTGTGTGCTCACTTTCAGCAGAGGGCACTGCAGCATAGCCTTAGAGTGAAAGCACAGAACTATAACACTGGGGATGACCATTTTATGCTCTTTGTTCTTTTTTAAACAGTTTTTGAGTTTTCTTGTAAAGCCTCAACGTCTTACAAGTCCTAAAAGTAGAAATTAGTGTTGGGTTTGCTCTCATATGCTGCACAGAATAGCTGACACATGGCAGCTCATCATGTTTGGCAGGATCTGTGATGAAAGGATTCAAAGCTGTCACCAGACAGTAACTCCAGACATCACAGACATGATCGAATGAAAATCCCTGCTTACGTTAACTGGCTGCCGTAGGGGAAATTTTCCTGTCTTCTTTTCCCAGAAGGACCTTTTTTTGTGGTAGACTGGCTAATTTCTTTTTCTTTGACTTTTCCCACAGTTTAGTGGGAGAGGGGTAGAAACCACATCCAGGATACAGAGGCTTGCTTCCCACATAATGACTTGGATGAGGTCAAAGGTTAAAGCACGATGATATTGTTCCTGTTTTCAGAGTTCAAAGTGAGCTGTTTGCCCATACGTACACTGACTCAGCTTACTGTTTAGTTTGGTTCACTGCCAGTTATTTAGTTTTTTTTTTTCATCTTAAATGACCTAAAGTTTTAAGTGGTTTTAAGACAAAAAAAGAAATAGTTTTGAGTCAAGAAATTTTTTTAAACACTGTTAAACAGACTGGTGTTTGGACCACATAATCTTTTTAAAACTACCACAGGTTCAGTTGCCAAACAGTGTTTTTCCCCCAAAGCTTTTCAGCCTGTAGGCATTCTCTTAACAAGGCAGTGCCTTAACATTGCTTATTCCTATTTAAAATAGGCTACATTAGCATCCAAAAAGTGAAGGTGATATGTGTGTGTTTCATTCACTTGTTCAATAATGATAGATGACAGCAAGACACTGGTATTAGATGAAATGTGGCACGCCAAGAGGAGGTTTGGAGCCAAGGCTGGGAGGAGTTTGGACGAAGAGGCGATACAGCCGTAGAAGGAATGACATACTCTCTGTTTCCTGGCTGGGCATCATCCCTGGTGACAATGCCCCCAAGCCTCAGTCCAACCCTGTCTCAAAATGCTTAGTCCATCGTAATCATGCAGCAATGTGTCCCCATTTTGTGCTACTCCAGGTGGAAAACGCTTTACCAACTAATCACTGGCCTTTCCAGAACAAATGTAAATCTCGTAAAGGAAATGAGCAGATTGAGACAATAGCCAGTAGTGTACTACTGCAGTATAAGCTATTCTACCATAACAGCTCCCATTGTTGTTTTGTTTTTCTTTTTTTCTCAGATTTGTCCTGTAGTCACAGAAGTCATGGAGGAGCAGACAGGCTCTCCTGCAGCAAATACTGACAACAGCCAGAGAAATGGTGATGAGGTAAAAATGGAGCACACAGATATCAAATGATGCATCTTGTAATTTTTCCCCATTTAAATTCCAAGAATGTCCTGCCAGTGGATGTCTTGGGAGGATTGCTACCTGAGCCTTCAAAAGGTATGTTTTTGTTATCTTTGCAGAAGCTCCGGCGTGGCAGCTGGACTAAGGGCAGGAAGAGGAAAAAGCCAATGAAGGACAGCAATGCACCTAAGGCCCCTTTAACAGGCTATGTTCGCTTCATGAATGACAGACGGGAGCAGCTACGGGCAGAGCGTCCAGATGTGCCCTTTCCAGAGATTACGAGGATGCTGGGCAACGAATGGAGCAAGCTGCCCCCTGAGGAGAAGCAGGTCAGTAAACAAGTTCCAGACAAGATTACACATGGCGCATACAACTGTGAGGAAAGGTGTGTAAAAGTTTTGCTTTTATGGTACTCTTTGTGAGAATACCTACAGAACTCTTCAGAGTCTGAAAGTATTCATACAGATTAGTGCAGTAAAACATAAACAGACCAGAGTCATGAGAGACGAGCAGCAAATTCTATTAACATTTTTCATTAACAGGATGGTTTTTTAATTGTCATTAGTGTTGGCTTTCAGTAATTGAACCAGCCATGCCCCAAAGGACTGAACTGAAAGATTCATCTACCGCATGCCAACACTTCAGACTGTCCCTACCCTCTCAAACCAGCAGAGACTTTCATTTAATTTTTCCATGTGCACAGAAACAATGTAGGAACAAAAGTCTATAGAGCCAGTGGTGTCAGTGTTTTGAAGCTGACAGGACACTGACAGTGTTTGGTAGCTATTTGACATCCTGTGCTGTCAGACTGCAAAATGTCTTGTGCATAGCTGCTAAAATGCTGATATTGTGCACAGCTTGAATTTGCAGTTTTTTTGGACTTTCTTTCTAGGAAGGTTTTAGAAGTCTGAAAATGTTTTATATTTATATTCAAAGGTGGGTAAGACCCCAGATAGCATTGCTGCTGATTTGTACCATGCTGGTGTTTTACACAGAGTTCACAGCTGAGTTAGATTTCCCTCTATCCTGAGACAAGGTCTGCATGAAAATGGATTTATTAGCTTTTTACCTTATTCCTAAGTCAATTATGTTACAAAATGCATTTTCTGTGAATATAGGTCATTAATATTGAAAATGACAGATTTTTGTCTATCAAAAGGAATCAGTTCTGCTTAGGAATAATTACTCTTATTCATCGTGCCATCTCACCCACCTCAGCCTGTCTTGCCAAATCTTATTTCCTCCTTTTTTGGCTGAGCCTTGTTAGCTCTTCTCACCTTTCTTTGTCATCTCTGCAGCGATACTTGGATGAGGCAGAGCGAGATAAGGAGCGCTATATGCGGGAGCTAGAGAAGTACCAGAAGACAGAGGCCTACAAACATTTCACCAGGAAGGTCCAGGAGAAGCAGAAGGGAAAGCGACATAGGGGAGGTGAGATGCTCTCTACCAGTTCTCTATAAGCCTGGGTGAGAGGGTGATGGTCTTACTTAAGGTCTTATGTTTAAAAAGTTAGAAGTAGCATATCCAATCCTTCATAGTTCTGGGGATGTTTGGATAAACCAGGCTTTGATTTGGTAGAACATTAAAATTAAATTTGAGAAATGTGCTCCACTGAAGTAGATGCTCTCTCTCATTTTGTTTCATTCACAATATAGACCACTGGGATGAGGTTTTTTGAATTACCTTTATTCACTGAATCAGTTCACAATGTGGTAAAGCCACATGGTGCCGGGGGAATCATGAATCATCCGCTGTCTCTCTTTCCTTCCTCTCCAGATGTTGGGCACCAGGTAGCCAGTGAGGCTCTTCATGAGGTTAGTCACTTTTTCCTGTCCTATCCCACTCACATTAACTTTCCTTTAAAAATGAATGTCCTCATTACTGAGTGATACTCACTCTTCTATTTACGATTTCATTCTGATAATGATAAGATGATAATCACTTTATTTGGCCAAGTAAGGAATTTGTTTCCGGTACAGAATCGAGGCAGCCATCTGCAGCACCAACTCACACCGATGGTTCTAGAGAAGGAAAGCACAAGGCCTCTTCAGAATAATGTGTTTCCTTGAATTTGTCTTTAGTAGCAGTTGTCCGAGTACCATGAATTGTGTTAACTAGGAGAGATGAATGAAATTAGATACAAGCAAAAAGTGAAACTAAGAAGAGATGATTTATTGCTTTGCCTTATGTTTCTTTTGGTTTTGTTTCATTAACATGTGTGACGTAAACTGTACAGCATTTTATGATGGTCTTTTTAAACCTTCAGCCACAAAGTTCTCACTGCAGAGAACTGACACTGCAAACACAAATAGATTCGCCTGGTTTATAACAGTAGCTTCTGTAAGCATGAGAACAACAAGATTAGTTCAGGTGACGGTGTTCTCAACATATCTGTGCAAATGTGTTAAACATGAAATGTGGTTCTGATTTTAAAAAATTTGACACAATAACAATGATTGAAATGTAACAAATTTCACTTACTCAAATCTTGATAAAGGGTCATTTTTGCTGTTTTCTCACCCAGGAACCAAGATCTGTTGTGTTTTGCCCTCTTGCTCTACACATTAGGTGCTTATTGTTGCATCACTAAAGCTGGGTTAATTTGCTTTGCTTCTTTGTGTATGATCCAAAGACTTGGCTTCTACTAAGTATGTAAATCATTCTTATGAAGTTCTGCTTGTAATTACGAGGTTTCCTTTGTAAGTCTTTCAGCATCCTCTGACAGGATAGAGCCAAGGTGACTTTACAGGAATCATCTTTTCTCTGGGAACACAAGTGTTTCCCCTTTAGATTTCAAAGGATACAGGATTCAGCATAAATTTAATTGTATTACAAAATTAGGAAGGATGATGCCTCCTTTCAGAATAGGGAATCTACAAGTGAAACCTGTACTGAATCTTGTGCTTCTATTGCGAAACACATTTTTATTACAAATGTATTGCAAACATTTCACAGCCTTCGATATCGTAGCAGCATGGTTGATGAAATTACTTGTACTGCCTCATTTCTTAAACTGTATCACTGTATTTCCCCTGTGGCCATGTATGAAATCTATTACCCCCCCCCAGAGCCCAGTTAGATAAATGACCACCTCTCGCTGTCATTTTGCATTGCCAAATGTTTTCGCTCTTCACCTTATCTTCTTCCCTTTCTCTTTCCTTTTCTGTGTCTCTGGCTGTTAACAGAAGGATGCAGAAGGGAAGGACAGAACTGTATTTGACATACCAATCTTCACAGAGGAGTTTCTCAACCACAGTAAAGGTAAAGAGAGAGAGAACACAGCCAGCTGTCTTGTTGAGAAATACTTTGGATTTGGTGCTCTGTGACTTTTTAAACCTCCATTTGTCTAAGTGTTTCTAAACATATTGCTCTGCTACCTCAGGAGAATTTTGTTTTATAAAATAGTGCTCCATCGTCCCAGAATAGTTCCACAGTCCTCCAAACTTAGCAATGCCCTAAACCAAAAAGCAATACACCTCATTGAGCAAATTAAAAATTGTTCATGCCCCCAGCTGTTGTGTCCTGATGTGTCAGCTCTCTTAACTTCTCCTCTGATTGCACATTGTTTCCATTTCTTTTTATTTATTCTGCAACAGCACGTGAAGCTGAGATGCGGCAGCTGCGTAAGACCAACATGGAGTATGAGGAGCGTAACGCAGCGCTGCAGAAGCATGTGGAGAGCATGCGAGGGGCAGTAGAGAGGCTGGAAGGCGACGTGATGCAAGAGAGGGGCCGCAACGGGCTTCTTCACCAACACCTGGAGACCCTGCGCCAGGCGCTCACTTCCAATTTCTCTGGTGTACCGCTGCCAGGTGAGAACAGCTAGCAACACTGGATGGGTATCACTTAATTCACCGAGGCTCCCACTTAACCGTGCACAACAATAAAGTCCATACAATAAGTGACTCAGTCTTAAACTCTTGTTGCCAACACTCACATTTTTAGGGAGTTTTCACCTTTTAAGATAATGTGAGATTATCTAGTTGTAGTTCCTGTTAGGTTCAGTTAGTTTTAGATCGATGTCAGGCCTTGCACCTGCTCACTCTTGTATATTTTCATATGTGTAGGGTTTATTTTTCCATTTTGCCCCTTATAGTCTTGATGGTTTTGATGAGCACATTATTATTGGACACACATTTCAACTACATTTGTGAGTGAAAAGCCAGAATCAAGCTGCTCCTGGCGCCTGGGGCTAGCCGGTCTCTTTGACCCAGTCTAGCGGTCTTTGTTTTTTGCAGAAACAACCATCATTAGTTGTTGCTGTGCCTGGATCATTGTCACTCTCATCCATCTTATCTTCAGTGATTCCAGCACCACTTGCCTGTTTGGGCAAAATGTTTTTGTACAGTGAGCAGGCAGTGGTGAAAAATAAACAGCACAGCATGTCATATGAGAAAAATCAGTTAAAAAAAAAAAAAGTGATAAGATATATTTGGCAGCTAATAAAATAGAACCTTTAAATGTTTGTATTATCCTGTGAACACCTTTGATTTGCAAAACAAACAGGCAGTGGAGAGACACCCACTCTTGAAACTATTGACTCCTACATGAAGAAGCTCCATAGCGTCATTCTCAGTAACCCGCAAGAACACGAGAGTCTCATCAGCACTGTGAGAGACGTGGTCAACCGTTTGGACAGGTGAGAGTCGCTTTATTTGGATGAAGGGTTTTAATGTCTTTAATAGTTATTAGTTAATGGCTGTTTATTATTGCTTCATCTAATGATTTATTTTTTGATTCTTGTCAAAAAATGTTAACAGTAACAAATATCAATCACAAGTTAATAGCGCATAAATTGAGCCCTTAAAATTTGTATTTCAGCTTGATTAACATTCCTGAATGTTGAAGACAAAACAGTTTCATCTTAAGGTCCATTTATTGGTTTTTGTCTAGCTTGTCTGTTTCAGCAGTGTTGGCTCATTTTTTTTTTTTTGCTTCAGCTGTAAATTACGAGTGTTTTTGTTGTTGTTGTTGTCTTTTGCTCTAGATAATTGGACCAGTTCCAGCTGATTTCATGGATTGACATTCATAGCGACATTTAGATATTGATACTGTGCTCTTTCTGCCAGTCTGTCATCCTGGAGGATTTTAAAACATCTTTTATTACTCTGCTACGGCGATTTAGGTGAAGGTGATGTAGCGTCTCATATTTATTTATTTTTTACTTTTTTTTTTAAACTCTGTTTACACTTTATTAAAATAGCTGTAGTTTGTTTTTATAAAATAATCAGCTTGCAGGACATGGAACAGTTTTATGTCCATTTAAAGCACATGCTTCCACAATATTATCTAAACCATTATACTGCATTAACATGTCTCATCAAAGAAAATGTGTTAGTGGGTTTGTATTTACAGTAGCCAGGAAATGTTTTTACAGATGGTTTTTCATGCTGTGTTGAAGAAAAACGTGCCATTTATTTTATTTCTTGTGTGCAAAAGTGTTTTTGTGTTTTCAATAAACATATTTAAATCGTGTGAGCAGTCACGTTGGGAATATGTTGGCATTGAAATGAAAGTCAGAGTTAGAGACACTAAGTCCATTGCTCTATATTTATTGTTTTAGGCTTATTCAACATGCCTCCCTCAAAGGGAGTGCAGTTTATAAAATAGGTACTGTTAATTGTGTAATGATTTCTCTTGGATGGCACATTTAAAATTTGCAATATAAATAACTAAAGCAGCTATTTTCCTTTCTGATGTGTCCAACTGGGAAGAACTGATGACCTCTAACAGCCTGATTTTGAGATCAGTCTACAATAGAAATATACTGCTAATCTGCTGTAATACATCTCTGTTTGGGATTGTTCTTAGTCAGTGCCTGAGCTTATTTATTGGAGTAGATGAGGAGCTAAAATGATTTGAATTGGTTAAGTTAATTGAGCAGCTCTGCTTTAATTTACCGGAATTTGGAGAGAGACAAATTACTTTGCACTCTGTGGCCCATTCGCAGCAGCTGAGCTGCACACAGCTTTGGGAAACAAGAGCCTACTGTATCATGTTTGAGAATTTTTCCATTCATAACCAGATTAGTCCAAAGGAGAACAGTTGAAGAGGAGCAAAATGACCAGGGAAGACTCTGCCATAAATCCTTTCACATTTATACTATGATTCATTTGGAAATTTAAACTGAAAGTCCCCCTTTGTTTAATCAAGAGCTGTCCACTTAGCTTGGATATGAACTATGAAGTGCACTGTATTTGTTTCTGTGTTGACATTATGAGCCCTTCCTGTTTCTGTTCACTGATGCCCATTTCCTTTGCCAGCTGCGGCTTCCTGTCTGCAATGGCTGCATGTGTCACAATGTTATATCCAACAATGTCCCTAACAGATGTTGTGTTCCCACAGGAGAGCATTCATTATACAGTGAGCAAATAATACACAGTTACTGACTGCTGTGACACTGATGTGTTTGGACATGGGGGAATCCATTTATCAGTTGTTGCACATTTCAGAAGTCCAATTCCTCAGAGCCAATGCCATGTGATGCACTGGCAATTTACAGGTCATTATGAAAGTTTAAAATTTTACAGCCTGGATGGTGATCAACTGCCAACTTTTCTTGGTAGTAATACTTTATTATGAAAGCAGCTGTGTTAAAACATCAACAGACTTGTAGTTAGTTTGTGGACAGTTTATACTTTAACAAAACTACAGTATAGTCCAGAGCTACACTAAAGGCTCTGTGAGGCACAGTAATGAGTTTAATTTAATGCTAAGGTCAGCATGCAAACATATTCACACCGATGATTATAGCATGCTCTTTTTTAGCAGGTATGATTTTTACAATATTCACAAATTTTAGCTTCATGTGTTAGCAAGCTAATGTTTGCACAATGCACATAGTTCAGCTCAGGATGATGGGATGTGATTCGTTTTGCATGTATTTGCAAAGATCAGTATAGGATCAGTCAATGTGAAAAGGGATGAATAGAGTTATTAAAATTCTTTCTGAGGGAGATGAATGTATGTAAATCAATTTTATTGTGCTAGTGGAAACATCGGGGATCACAAAAGTCAGCTGATACTTTAACTGGAGACTACAAATTTAATGCCAAATGTTGAGATACTTGAATTATAAGTAAATATTTCAGTCTGCTGATGGTACTAGTTATGCAGTAGACATTTAACTAAAACAAAAATCTAAACCTAATGGTGGAGATGGAAAAAAACAAAATCTGAGAATTGTCTAAGAAATTACAATTCGTTCACTGAGCACCATGAATGTTTGTACAAAATTTAATTTTAGTCTGGACCAGTGTGATTGACTAGCACTGCCACCCCTACAGTCACGTTGCTGCTATAGGGATTGCTAAGATATCTTAGCTCTGGCATTTTTTGCATGATGATGAGACATAAACTACATCTAGTGGAGCTCTGTGACCGGTGAGAGACACACTACGCCTTATTAAAGCTGTTTACCTTTTAACTTCTGGGATCATCTTTCACATGTGCAGTACACAGTGTGTTCAGTAGGCCCCAAAGCTCATTTGTATAATGAGCTTAGCTACAGTCATTTTTGCTTTGATGTTGGCCCCTAAGCTCTAAAACAGAATATGGAAATGAGGAGGGGGGATTAATGGTGAAGAGTAGAGGGGTGTCTGTGGTTCAGGAGGTAGAGCGGTTGGCTCCCAATTGGAAGGTTGGTGGTTTGATTCCCGTTCTCCACAGTCAACATGTGGAAGTGTGCTTGGGCAAGACAACGAACCGCTAGTTGCCCCTGATGGCCACGCAGCATCTGACAGTGCTGCCATCAGTAAGAAATTTCCCCATGGGGATTAATAAAGTATAATAAATGTATATTTAATGGCTCATACTTTATCACATTTTACCTTGAGTCCAAATGTTGACCTGTGTCACCCACCTGTGAGTGTCTAATCAGTTCTCTTTCTTATCTGTTTTAATATATGAAGGATTGTTGGACCAGAGAAGCAGTCTGGCAGTACTCCAGTCCCACATAATGTCCCTCCTCTTGCCCTCTTTTTCCTAAACTGTCATTACACCCAGCCTTTGACTTTACAAAGAAACACCCACTGACATACAAACACCTTCTTCCTCCTCAGTAGCACCATGTCTGCCTCCTCGGCCAACTTCCTTCCTGTAAAGTGGCGGGGTGACACAGGAGAGAGGAGCCAGCACCAGCAGAGAGGCACAGGTTCTGGACCAGAGGAAGGAGGGTGTGACTCAGAGCAGAGAGGATGAGTCAGGCGTCATGTGCTGAATTGGCACTCGACACAATCGTCTACAGTAAAATGAAACAGTCACTGCTTTTCTAAAGGTTTTCTGTTGGTATTTTCAAGCAGGCAGCAGATAAAATCTCCACAATGAAAAAAAGATTTAATTACTGCCATGTACAAAAAATCAGATAAAAATGTAATAAGTTAAATGGTGTTTGAGCTACAGAGTGATGCAAGTCATGATGTTGTAAATTGAGACTCTCCTGTGTGGTCTGTCAACTGTTCCTACTTCTATAATAATGAAAAATCATTTTAATAAAGGTTTTCTATTCCATCACCAGGGACAGTGTTCTTATTTTCAACTCTGCTGCTGATGTGAGTCAGTTCAAACTTTACTTCATCTGTTCCAGCCAATCTTGACTCATTCTGCCCTGTCCCCCTCTCTCTCACTCTTTCAGAACTTTGGGAAGGAGCTCCAACTCAGTATTTTGTGATGGTGTCCAAAACCTTTATAGTTGTGTTCATACTATTTCAGCTCTGTTTAATATTGTTAAAACTTTATTTTCTACAAATCTGTTTTCATCATTGCAGCTATAAAGCACTGTTATATGGCATGCCCTCTACAAAATGAAACTGTTGCGTCATGCATATTGACTTTTATTACTTTACTTACTTCTCATTTAGTTATTTCAAAGCAGTTTGGCCCCACAGAGAAATCTACAAGGGCATCAACCACTTGGAAGTTATAGTAAACTGACTATATACAAATTACCATAACATACTGATGCTTAGGCCAGAAAATGTGAAACTAAAAATGTGATAGAAAAGACAGTGTTTTGTCCATATGATAAGAGTCTAATTGACCAAAATAGTCCTGATATCAGTTGAATATTTAACCAGTTCTATGGACTTTACCTTGACTTTATGTGCAGCTTCTCTCCCCACTGTCTTAATACCACTAAACATGGATGAAATGGCTTTTTGAATTAAATGTCCCAGCACATAACGTAGAAGTAGAGTTCATAAAATGAACTATGTCCAAGTGGAGTTGGTTTCATTTTCTCCTGGCTTCATCTCCTGCTCCGTCCTTAGATAAAACACAAGCATGACGCTCTCCTCTCCTTATTTACTCAGCTGGAGAAGGTGAGAATTACTCTTAAAAAGGCAAAAGAGGAAAATGCGAGTAATCCTCCCTCTTCCTTGATCAATCATCTGCTCCATCTCTCCCAGCCCTGGAAAATCATTGGCCTCAGTGCCCTGGACTGAAGCAGGGAGGAGGAGCAAACAATGCTTGGAATGTGTAAAAAAGTTGAGTCATTCCCACATGTCAGCCTCTGGCTCAGCTCCTCCTCCTCTTGCCAAATGTATGTTGCATCCAGGTTCTCCTCATAAACGCTTCTATCCAAGTTCTTGAATTGTAGATGTTACTTGTACATATTTACTTCCCTATCTAATTAGATTGTTAAAGCAAATGAAAAATACCACCTGAAAGCTGAATTTAGGCCTTTTACTTAGTAGACATCTTGTCAAGGTGGTGAAAACTAGTGTAATTAAAATATTAGCTCTTTTCAGCATGCTTATTACTAGGACCATAGAACTGATAAATCTGTGAGTGCAGCCATGATTATTGTATAGCAATTTCATGTGTGATTTATTATGTTTGTGATTTAACATGTTCATATTTAACTTACATGTCCACAGATGGACATGCAAATACATAGGAGACAATTTTATATATTTCCTACATTGCTTTTCAATATCACAATTTATAGGCCAATTCATCTTGAATCATAATCACTCTAAGGTTTTTAATCAATTTAAGTAACGTCAATTTATCAACGTGACCAACTAACGGTGGCTCCCCCTAAATACGGATAAACACCGTGTGAATTTCTTAAATGAATTTCCACATTTGTAAATTGCGTGGTGTGCCTTGGAAATTGCGCGTCCACGCGCAACTCCTGGCCTGCCCAGTGTCCCGGTGCGCTCGCTCCCGCGCCAGACCAGTGGAAAAAACTGCTGCGGAGCCGCGCAGAGAGAAGCTGTGAGCGAAAATTCACTGGCAAGAGTTGCGCTACACACACTCGGATTTTTGTTATTCCTGCCGAGGATCACGCTGTCAAAACCGGGATTTGCGGTGGACAAGAAGTGGCAGAAGCCACGGGGCGATATAGAACATCTAAAAGGTATGAAGAAGTTCCATGAAGGTTCCTTTTCCCCCCAAACTGAAAGTACCTCAGCCACAAGTCTGGTCACTTTCCTTCGGTTGCCAAGTTCTAGTTTGTACAGCGGGGGAATTGCCGTGTTTGCACGAATAAGCGGCGTTGTATTATAACATTACTGCTAAAATGTGAAATGAATGCAGTTCACGTTCAGGGATGCGAAGACAGCGGAGAAGTTTGCCCTCCGTCGGTAGGTTTTACCGAGCGGCGCTAGCTGACTCCGGAACGTCGCAGCATATAGTGACCGCTGCTGCTGTCAGAATGTGAGGGAGGGCTAACGCACTGGAAACACCCCAGTTTGGTCCAAAATGTGATGCTGCTTGTGTTTGGTTCGCTTAAAAGTCATGTTAGCGTAAAACTGGTTTGGAAACAAGCTCGTAGCAAAGCACAACTCACTGTTTACAGAATGGGATAGGCAGCGTTCAACTTTCCGCTTCTGACCGAATAGGGGCCCAGAGACCACCGGGGTCTGCGGCCGGGGGAGCGCTGGGAGATGGCTTGATTGGCGAGGCATTAAAAACCCTTAACGTGAACATAACACTAGGTAATAAGCATAGCCACTATTGCCAGCACTGTTACCCTCCGGGTTGAATTATTTCATACCAATTAATGCATTTACAGGTGAGGTTTGTCCCTAAATCCTCCTACTCTAAAAGCAGGTCTTGTCCTAACTTTCCAACGCACACCTGTCTTCACTGTCTTCATCTTATAATAAGCTTTTTACAATGGGCCCCTGCCTATCAACATTACATTACATTATTACATATTAGAACAGATGTGAATATTATTTAAAGGTGATATTTTCTCTTGTCAACATCTGTAGTGTCAGGTTCTGAACTGCAGACTCAGACTGAAGGTAAAGTTAGATAAGTGATATTATCTGTGCAGTGGCCCTGGTTCCCTCCATTCTTACCATTAATCCAAGGCGCTGTACAGCATGCCATCCATTGCTGGCCCTCTGTTCACAGAAATCATACAGTATGTGTCTCGAGAATCATTGTTAATGTTGATATGCATAAAAGTATCGAAAGATCAACAAATATGTTCAGCTTCAGAGAAATGAGAGCCCATCTACCCTACTGGTTCAATCCTGGATCCATTTCTGCTGAAATCCACAGTATCATATACTTTTCTGCAATAGTAAGTGCTTGATTTTTGTTTATGTGAGGAATGTGTCTGTGAAAGTGAAACATTCTGCAGTCTCAGTGTCAAAAGTTCAGGCCAGGGAACATTGAAGTACATTACTGATCTAAACCTCAGCACTGGGCTCTTCCTTTACATTCACATGGGTTTGTAGATCTCTGTTCTTGTTTTTACTTGCTTTAGCTCTTGTTTTGATTACCACTGGTGAGATGACAGTGTCAACAGTACGTCTAACATTGTTACTTCTTCACCTGTTTAGAGCAGATGAGGAGGAGGCAGATTGACCATGATTTCAGATTTGGCTTCTAATCAAGTGTCCTGTGGATGCCTACCCTGGGTTTGATTGTTTCCTATATTTCAGAATTGTGAGCATACCCGACATTCTCTGTGGTGAGCAACAGGAAGACAGTGTTTTGTGTGATCTTTGTATCTTACAGAGCGGCAAAAGGTTAAGGGATTCACAGTGTCTTTGACTGATAGACAAAGTTTGATAGTTGTGGGGTATACAGATAAATGATAAGAACATTTTATAACTTTTATGTCATGATAGCTGCTCAGCAGCCACAAGTCACCTTTCACTTTTCTGCTAGTCTATCACAGACATTCAGCTACAGTATTGAGCTGTATTACAGCAGTGTGTTAGAAGAGGCGCATGGGAATGTATTTTCATTAGGATGTTTAGAATTTATGGGGAATTAATGTATATTGCCATGCATAAAATGAGAGTACAGTCAAAATTCTGTCTAGATTTGTGCAGCTACATGTTTTGATGTTTTCTAAAATGATTGTTTGTCAGATCTGTATTAACATAATGTTAGAACATAAACGTGATCCTGGTTATGATCCGCAGTCTCACTCACAACGTTTAGCTTGCCAGAATAAAACTAACTATATTATTAGCATAACTCACAGCATGACAGGATGCCTTCATGGTTTACATCTGAAGGCTTGAGAGCCTCCTCATCCTCCTCTGAACCCAGTGGTTCCAACACGAGCAGAGGCGGCGGCCTGCTGATTCCCAGAGACCCCGCTGCTGTTCTTTCTTGCAGTGACTGACTTTGCTGTGGTGCTGTTGCTAACTCTAGTGTTAACGTTAGCTGTTGTGAGTACTTAGGCTTCAGCATTAGCAGAGTTGTTTTCATCTGTGTTCTCAGTAATGGTAACATTTTTATCTTCTTTGAAATAATTACATTACTGGAAGAAAATTGGTTATTCATTGCTTGCTGTTGCTTAGCCTACCATTGTTGCTTTCTAACTGTGGAAATCTTCCTGAAGGGGAGGAATTTTCTCAATAAATCATTTCCTAAATAAATAATTTGGGATGAAAGTTGTTTCTTTTTGTCAGAGAGACCAGTGGCCCAGAGCTTCATCTGAACTGAACCTTATCAGCTCTAGTTTATCAAGTAGACAGGAAGCAGATGTAAGTGCCACTTATCAGTGACATCAGTTCTTCTTTGAAGGTTGAATGATAAAGCAGAAACACCCTGCTTGTAAAACTTATTAAATGAGCATCAAAAAATGCTTAATTTAAATGCATGAAAAAGCAACTGTGGTGCAAAAGTTCAAAGCTCTCAGTGCACAGTGTTTGGTTTAATTGGTGATCATTAGGCTCTAGGTAGGGACAGTTGCTCCTCAGCTCCTCTCAACAGTAGTCAGATACAGATAGTATGACCAAAAATCCCTTTTGGGTACCAACTCTAATGTGTCATCTTTGAATATTTTATACAAAAACATCCAGTACACTAATTAGCTTGAGCTAATGAGCTAGTGTTGCATGTTTAAACATTATTATTGCAAAGCAAATCTGCCTTTTGAAATTAGTAACACATTCAGTTATAGTTTTGGCTTTGCCATAAAGGAATTTAACGGTTAATTTGAGCCTAATAAGCCATTTTGATAAGTTTGTGTAGGCCTCACTTATTTTGAATAGAAGTTTCTGTTATATATCAACCCATGGATTTCAAAGTTACTGTATATTATTTTCCTGTTAGTCCTTAGGCATATTATTATTTTGGAGTTAAACTATTGAATTATGTGTGAGTGCTTGCTTTAGTCTACTTCAACGACATTAAATTATGCAAAGTCCTCATATTAAATTACTTAAAACCTTGCCTGAATTCCAAATGTTTTTGTTGTAATTGGTGGAAAAAAAATTAAACATGTTCCACACAAAAGGAACAAGTCAGAACAATTTATGAACAACAAATGCTTGTGTTTTTCTTATTACACAGTAGGGCCACCTGAGATATTGTCAGAGTATTTGTAACCTGAGATTAAAGGCTGTGCACACTGGTAAATGGTAGATGGACTGACACTGGTATACGGCTTTTCTGTGCATTGCAGAACACTTTCACGCTATTTGTCCATTCACCGATTTGCACTCCCAAGCACACACACACACACACATACACACACATGCACACATACACACACACACACACACACACACACACACATGGAGACGAGATTTCGTAGTCCAATGTTTCGTAGTCCATGGGGACTTTACATGGACTTACATTCATTTCCTGTAGACTAACCCTAACCTTAACCAGAACCACTACTTGCCTAACCCTAACCCTGACCCTAACCTCATCCTAACCCTAAACCATGTTGCCACCCATGGGGACCTCAATTTAGGTCCCCACCGTGAAATGGGTCCTCATGAGTTGGTATGGAGTCAGGCAGAAGTCCCCACGTAGCAGGGAAAACACGTCCACACACACACACACACACACACACACACACACACTGGTGGGGCAGCCAGCAGGAGCAGCTTGGGGTTCGGTATCTTACTCAAGGAAACATTGACATATGGACTAGAGAAGCCAGGAGACGACCTGCTCTACTCCCTGAGCCACATGCTGCCCTTAAGAGAAACAACCATGCAGTTCCAACCAATTTCACAAACATTTGTTCTGATTAAACTTCTGTAGCCTAAATAATAGATAATTCCATGCTTGACAGAATGTTTCTGTATGTGTAGGCTCTAAATCAGATCTGTCATGTGACACTGTGAACCCTGACCTCTCCCCCTTGTCCTCAGCTGGAGTTTGAGATACAGTAAGTGACAGTTGAGTTTCAGTTTCAGGAGTGTCTAGACATGCTCAGTGCTCACATTTATATATTTAGTGGGTTTGGTAGTAAAGATTAAGGTTTAAAGTTAAGGATAGAAAACTAGCATAATTTTACATCTCCAAATTGAGGTCTTCACTGCCACAAAGTTCAATTGCACTTCTGTCTTTTTGTTCCTGAAATGGTACACACGTTGTGTTAAACAACATTGTTCTCCTTCTACAATGTCAGGAATTTGGCCAAGTTGCCCCTTAAACAAAACACACCAGGATTTAGAAGGTCAGTGGAGGCAGATAAAGTGCAGCTTGTGCTGGAAGCCGTGTCTAAAAACATCAGAGCTGGAGTCCAGCTGCGTTTTGTTTTGGATCCATGTACGTGTGCAGCTCTGGGTCGTGGCTTTATTACCAAACATGCACTTTTATGAATTCAAAGCGTTACTGTATTTCATCATGAAATCACATTTTTCATTTCAGTTTTTTGGCTAAAGAACTATGCACTGTTTTCAGGTGGGGATACAAGTGACATGTTCGGGTCTTTACTGGTTTCCAGACTTGTTGCATGTGACCATGTGATCACTGTTTTACAAGTTAGCTGAGTATCATCAGTGTTATGAGTCATTTTTAGATCAGTGTTTATTCTGTCTCTTGTTGAAAGATAATGGTGGATGATGAAAGAGCAGGTTACTGTGACATGTGGATCTTAGAGTGTATCAAGCCAGAATGCCTTTACTCCTGTCAGGGTAGTTGATCTGTGAGTGAGTCATTCATTCATCATATCATATCATCTTATTAGCAACTTCATTTGTGACTGTTTGTGTGCTCAAACACATCTTATACATGTGGTCAAACATGCATTTGCTGTATATATGTTTCCATATAGCTGTTACATTTGATCTAGTGACATTTTCATTCAGAAGATGATTTGCATATAATAATGCCTACAATCTTCACTACATTGGCTTTGTTGTCTGTGTTGCCTTTCTGTTTATTCTTTGTTTCAAGACAGCTGATAAGCGTTAAATGTTTCAGTTTGACCTACAGAGAAATGGTGACTTCGTAAACATTTGGCATTATCTGGCAATCTCAAGGCTGTGGTTTTGCTGATAAGCTATTAGGTAAGGCATTGACCTTGAAAATGTGGGCTTAATGAGCTGCTGAAATAATCAACAGCAATGTCAGTTTGTCCATAAAGATGCTCATATCCCATGTTCACATTTGTCTTTTTGACAAATAATGGATGGCAGCAGGTGCAGTCAAAAAACAAATTTAATTGCAGCTTTCCAGCCTGTGTGCCACAGCTGTTTTGCTGTGCATACAGATGAGGGCTATGAGTATAGGTGATTATTCTCATGGCTTAACTCTGCCTAAAAGCTGCATGCCACTGCCTACCCCGTCAAACTTACTTTTCACCAAAGCATGAGAAAAATGTGTCTCCTCCTCACAGGGAGACTAGAGTTCAGGTGTTCACCATATCCCACACTGGCTTAATGGGCTAACGTTGGTGGACTCAGTGATTTAATGTGTCGGATATTTTTTTGAACTGAATATGTGTGTGGGATACAGTACTCCCACCATCATCATCATCCTGTGGGTTCGATAAAACTTAATACCTGATTGATGTGGGTCCTATTGAGACGTTAGCTGGTATTCTTGGTGGTTTGCATATAGCTTAGTGGTATTAACGATGGCACGCTGAATGATCTGATGATTTTTGATGTGGAAAGACTTTATGGTGCACTTCTGTCTTGGACCCTTATAGGATCCCTCCTTAGCTTGGAGATCAACTTTAATCCTGATCCCAATGCCAGTAAAATTGGTCCAGTTTGAATATTTTTGAAGTAAACATGTGGGTTTTGGTTATAGGCAAAGTCAGCTTGTTCCGTTTATTCAAGTTCTCATAACAGTATTAATGATTAGAGACAAATTTGACCCTGACCTTGAATCCAAAGGCTTCATTTGGAGATTCCTTCAAGGGTTCATTCCAGCTGTGTTGCATTCCAAGCATGTTCTCTTAGTTCTCAGGCTCCCACTTACTAACAGAGCAGCAGACTGGGGATAATAAATGATGTTGTGGCTATAACCCCTCAGCAGTACTCAAGAGATTCCTTGGGCTTTTCACCAAAATAAAACTAAAGAGTATTTTTAGAAAAAGCAGCAATTGAGACCTTGTATAGCATTTGGTCAAAGAGCTCAGAATAATAGAAGATTACTAATGGACTGGTAACTAAACATGGTACACCCTGTCTGCCAGATTCCCACCTATAGTACAAAATCATCTTAAAACTCAAACTTAAAGCAGAGTTCTTATGTCACTGTGCTGTGGCCAGAAGTGTATCAAATTAAGGTCTCTAGTCTAATGTTTTTATAGGTTTCTCCTTTTAGATAATGTGTAATGTGGCCTTATAGTTTACTGCTATTGTCTTTGAAGGGACCTTTGCAGTAAATTCTTAACTCTTGATGACTGCACTCTCAGGAGAATTATTAGTGCTTATTTTATTAGCATGAAATGTAGACTTGGTTTCTGAATATAATATTCTTTCTTTCTCTGAGAACTAACATAGCTTGCAGCCTGAGGGCGGAATAGGAGATGGCCAATAAAAACCTAACAATATATGACAGGAGATCACAAACCCTGGAGGAATCTGGTTTCCAATTACATATAGAAGCAAACCACCTTGAGGCTCAGTCCCACAGTTATGCATTTCTGGTGATTAAATCTGGGTGTGCATGAATATGTGACAAATCAAATAACTATGAAATACAAATAAAGTTCACTTTGTGAATAAAGTGACACACAGTCACGTGTATTTGAATCCACCTGTACACTTTAGATTTCCAGCATTGTCATCATGTGTCTGTGGAGCAGGTGAAAATTATTCCCAGTATCAACAGTGTTTCTCCAGTTAGGCTTTTGATATAAGAGTGTTTGCACCAGTCTGGTCCATAGCTACTACTTTATGGGATTTGTGTTGATTCAATCTGACTTTATGACTAGAGAGAAGTGCTATAGCCCCAGATGTTACCAATGAGCAGAGAAACAAAAACCTCTCCTGTCAAAGCCTGTCCAAGGAGAACTGTTAGTGCCCCAAAGTACACTTTCAGTGTAAAACGATATCTGGGCTTCAGTTGTTTCTTTGGTGAATTTTAGATTAGAGCTTGAAGAACAATGTAGATAAACAAAGCATGTTACATGATCTCCAACGATTAACTGCCTTGATGCTGTACTGGGCTCCATATATGGAAGGATAATTCTCCCTTGCAGGATTGGTGGTGATCTATGTACACAAGTATTTGTTTGAGTTATGGCAAGGCTTCTGTGATTGGTTGTGGCTATGATGAGGCCGAAACACTTCTGCACAGAGGAACACTTGCTTTTGGCCAAGTTTTGACCTCCCTAACTCTTCTGGACTCACCCTGCTTCTTAAAATAACATGTTACGTGTTGTGTTGAAATCTCTCAGACATACCTTGCTGCTGGTGGACTTGTTTACTGTGGTGAACCTGAGCTTTGCCTGCTGTTGGAGATTACAGGTCTAGATGGGGGCTACTTATGGGCTTTAGTGCTACTGTATCTTGTAGATTCATCTTAAGCAGCAACCTTTCAGGATGAAGTATGATACGGTAGGTTTTTGTGAGCCTCTGTTTGTTGGGTATCAAAACAGCTATGAGTTTTAGCACTTTGTCTGCAGAAGGAAACATCTTATAAACTGCACCGTTTGGAGCTTGATTTTTCAGGATTTCCTTTTGCATCATGGAGGTGTTCTATAAAGTCAAAATATTGTATATGGTTCTTAATTTACATCTTGACAAAACTCAGTGGAATACAGAAGCCTCATAAATAAGAGATGAGACGAATGGAGGCGGTGTGGTGCTTCTCTGCAAATCCTCACTTCTCCCTGACACTGCAAATGTATAAAACCTTCCTCCACTGTTCTGAAGGCTAAACTAGGTCATCGTAACTTTCTTATTTCCATCCAAATGTGAAATTTTGCTCCGCTCTATGGCTGTTTTTTATATTGTCCCAATTCAGTGATGGACAAGGATGACTTAAATGCTGCTGTGCCTTGCCATTGGCTGATTCAGGCTATTCGGGAGCATTGTGTTAAGGTTTGTCTTGAACTGTAGAAGATGACATCGCTACGATGTGTCACACTGCATAGACCAGCAAGCATAACATAATGACATATTAACCCCATTTCTACATCATATATACGGTAGTCCAGTGATGTTATAATCAAAAAAGTCATTTTTAGATTTAGCTCTAACTGCTACATAGATTTGCTACATAGAAATTACTGTAGGTCACCAAATGTCATAATAGGATAGGCAATGAGTCAGTGAGTTTTTCAGCACTTATTTTTTACAGGATCAGGCCATATCATAGTTTAATCTAATTCCTTGCAGTTACTGTGTATGCATTCTTGACTTTGTGTACAATGATGAAGGGAAGACCTGCCTCATTACTGAATAGGAGTCCATTGCCTTGCAGTGGCATTAGGTTATTCTTTCATTCTCTGTCATAAAGATCAGTGCAGGTGTGGCGAGGAGATTGCTTTGCTGGATGGATGTTCCATAAAAGGCGAAGATTTTTGAGCCTTTTCAACTTGTTTAAGGTTGTATTTAGTCCGGACAATTGCCACTGGCAATGGAAAGTTGGAGGAGAAAATGGTAACTCCATAGCCACTGCAGCATGAACATGCAGTTACATTTATGAGAAGCATAAATGGCAGCTATACAGCAACTGTGGCAATTATATGTGTTGGCTACATCGTTGCCCTTAATGCAGTACATTTTCAGTACAGCTTGTCCTTGTACATGTAGAAAACAGTCTTGCATCACAGTATTAAATCACTATATCTTCTCACATTTATGGTTGAACACTAAATCAATATTCAATTTTTTTTCTCTACTGGGAAAATAGTTGGATTGATCAATAATTGCTCAAACAAAGATGTGCAGAAGTTTGGGTTTTCACATTTGTGTCAAACTCAATAGTACAGGTAGTCTCTGAGCAGCAATGATTGATCTTCCTTGATTCTGTATGGATAATAAGCAGAAGTTACATTTTAACTGAATACTGACTGAGAGCAAAGCAAAGGCTGTGCAGCAGGAACAAAGATGAGAACGGTCACTTGGCATTCCAAGGTGGTTAAAGACATTACACAGCAATAACAGTGAAAATGCACCGCAGCGTTCACCACCTCATCACTGGTAAACAAACATCTGCTGTCTGACATTGCCTGACACAGCAAGGCTCTTTTCCACAAATAATGCTGCTCAAATTAAATTTGCAAGACTTGCCTCATTTTCAAGTCACCCAGCTGAGTGAGGGCACATCTCAAATGACCCATTTAACTCATAGACCCTCTAGTCTCTGGCTCATGTACACACATGTGCACACACAGCATCCACGCTGTGATCTCATTAGCAATATTAGTGCATGCCATATTTCTGTAACAGCAACTTCTCCCCAGGTTGTGTAAGAGCTTGTTGTTTGGTGCATGACAGGATCTGGATCACATGAAGATTGAAATGGTAGGAAAGCAAACACTCCCATTCCTTTAGACCCTGGCCCTTAGTGGGGCTCATACCAAAGCTATATCAGGCTGGCAGGCTCCGGGCTGTTTGTCCATAGGGGAATGAGACAAGTGTGATGTGTCTGTCTGAGAATGGTCTGAAAGAGAGTGTGTAGCACTTTGAGTAAAGAAAAAACAGGAGTCCTTATTCATATGAGAGGAGCAGGCTTGATTTTGAAACTTCTGTGTGCATATGTGTGTGATTGTGGGTGTCCTGCCCAGATATTGGCTTGCAGCCATGAGATTTGGTCCATGGAAGGAGTAAGAGGAGTAGGAGGAGGAGTTGGGAGCCCTATGATCCAGGGGACTGTTGACTGACAGGAACAGTGGCTGTGCACAAACTTGCCAATGAGCATGAAGCTGGCACCCAAGACCACAGCACAGCAAACTCCAGTATTAAGTTAATTTTATGCCTGGATCCAGTAGTGGGACACCATATTGTGAGATCAAAGTGAAAATGTGATCAAACATAAATGTTGCTTTCTCCCTTGGGTTTTCTCTGGCACTATCATTGCAGAGTTTCGTTTGCAATCTTTAAAATGTATTTGTTTTCTGTGCTGAACAACAGAAAAGATATACGGTAAATGGATAATATATACACATGTGTATTTACTCTGGCAGGCATATTTCTCCTCTGTGCCAGCAGATCCTCTTCCTTCTGGACGAGTGCTAGAGTAGAACACCTGCATCTACATGTGATGGGAACTTGGCAAATATTAGTGGAAACCCATTCTCTGTTTGTTTCTTTTACATTCAGAAAAGCAATACCAATGTTAATGTGGTTGAAATCACTGAAATCCATGCCAGTTGATTTTCTGACACACACATACATACTGTGTATTTATATAGTCACACTGACAGTCGACTGATGATTAGCGCCGTTGTGTGGCAGCTGTCGTCATCGGTGTGTGAATGTGTGCGTGAATGGGTGAATGGTGGTATGATCTCCCTGTAAAGCGCTTTGGATAAAAGCGCTATATAAATACAGTCCATTTACCATTATATGTGTTGGCTACATTGCAGCTATACAGCAACTGTGGCAATTATATGTGTTGGCTACATCGTTGCCCTTAATGCAGTACATTTTCAGTACAGCTTGTCCTTGTACATGTAGAAAACAGTCATGCATCACAGTATTAAATCACTATATCTTCTCACATTTATGGTTGAACACTAAATCAATATTCAATTTTTTTTCTCTACTGGGAAAATAGTTGGATTGATCAATAATTGCTCAAACAAAGATGTGCAGAAGTTTGGGTTTTCACATTTGTGTCAAACTCAATAGTACAGGTGGTCTCTGAGCAGAAATGATCGATCTTCCTTGATTCTGTATGGATAATAAGCAGAAGTTACATTTTAACTGAATACTGACTGAGAGCAAAGCAAAGGCTGTGCAGCAGGAACAAAGATGAGAACGGTCACTTGGCATTCCAAGGTGGTTAAAGACATTACGCAGCAATAACAGTGAAAATGCACCGCAGCGTTCACCACCTCATCACTGGTAAACAAACATCTGCTGTCTGACATTGCCTGACACAGCAAGGCTCTTTTCCACAAATAATGCTGCTCAAATTAAATTTGCAAGACTTGCCTCATTTTCAAGTCACCCAGCTGAGTGAGGGCACATCTCAAATGACCCATTTAACTCATAGACCCTCTAGTCTCTGGCTCATGTACACACATGTGCACACACAGCATCCACGCTGTGATCTCATTAGCAATATTAGTGCATGCCATATTTCTGTAACAGCAACTTCTCCCCAGGTTGTGTAAGAGCTTGTTGTTTGGTGCATGACAGGATCTGGATCACATGAAGATTGAAATGGTAGGAAAGCAAACACTCCCATTCCTTTAGACCCTGGCCCTTAGTGGGGCTCATACCAAAGCTATATCAGGCTGGCAGGCTCCGGGCTGTTTGTCCATAGGGGAATGAGACAAGTGTGATGTGTCTGTCTGAGAATGGTCTGAAAGAGAGTGTGTAGCACTTTGAGTAAAGAAAAAACAGGAGTCCTTATTCATATGAGAGGAGCAGGCTTGCTTTTGAAACTTCTGTGTGCATATGTGTGTGATTGTGGGTGTCCTGCCCAGATATTGGCTTGCAGCCATGAGATTTGGTCCATGGAAGGAGTAAGAGGAGTAGGAGGAGGAGTTGGGAGCCCTATGATCCAGGGGACTGTTGACTGACAGGAACAGTGGCTGTGCACAAACTTGCCAATGAGCATGAAGCTGGCACCCAAGACCACAGCACAGCAAACTCCAGTATTAAGTTAATTTTATGCCTGGATCCAGTAGTGGGACACCATATTGTGAGATCAAAGTGAAAATGTGATCAAACATAAATGTTGCTTTCTCCCTTGGGTTTTCTCTGGCACTATCATTGCAGAGTTTCGTTTGCAATCTTTAAAATGTATTTGTTTTCTGTGCTGAACAACAGAAAAGATATACGGTAAATGGATAATATATACACATGTGTATTTACTCTGGCAGGCATATTTCTCCTCTGTGCCAGCAGATCCTCTTCCTTCTGGACGAGTGCTAGAGTAGAACACCTGCATCTACATGTGATGGGAACTTGGCAAATATTAGTGGAAACCCATTCTCTGTTTGTTTCTTTTACATTCAGAAAAGCAATACCAATGTTAATGTGGTTGAAATCACTGAAATCCATGCCAGTTGATTTTCTGACACACACATACATACTGTGTATTTATATAGTCACACTGACAGTCGACTGAAAATCCTTAGTTGGGTACAGCCCTACTATTAAATGGTTTTGTAAATCTGCTTCTGTCATACACAAGGTCATTGCTGGTTTCAATTAAACTAAACGTTGTCTCTCACTCACACACACGGACCATATATAACCTATACTTGCTCTACATCAACTAAAACTGGTTTTTATCAAAGGCTATCTCATAATCCGCAGCACTTAGTATGTATACATACAGTATGATAAAGAATTCCTATGAAGTATACATTTCAAAGGGACTGTGTGATGCTGAATTTCTTTGCTTAACTTTCAGCGCGATCACATTTGCTGTGTCCTTTCATACACTTGTGTCTGTATGGAGGCCCCTGGTGTATGGTTGTTTATTAACTTGTCTGTCAAACCCTTGAGGGAAGTAGAAATTATACACCCACAGTTGTCAAGATGCTTTAAAGATGTTATAAAAATGTGGGAGCCTAAACCAGTAGCCCACGTTTTTAATTTTTAATTTTATTTTTTACAGTTTTGTTTTTCCTCCTTATTCTGTGTTGAAGAGTGACAGAATGATTGAAAACACCTTTCACAGTGATACCCTGAGCTACTTGCATGCTGCAATTCCAAATTCTGTTTCTTATATAATGGTACCAAACATGTTCATTAAATATATGTATTTTTAAGATAAGTCAAATCCTAAACCCAGTGTTTTTGTAAACCCCACATCTACAAAAAACACTGGGTTATTTGGTGGTTATTTGGTACCTGTTGTACCCTAAGGAGACTAGCCATTAAAATTGGAGTTATGTTATAGAAATAGTTGGACATTTTGATGAAATACAAATTCTTGACTACAGTACACACTGATGCCTCTGTATGAATTAAACAAATAAGCTAAAATTTGGTATTAGTGAGCTTTAGGGGGCTGTATATGGGGCCTGGCTCGCTGTTTCCCCCTGTTTTGGGTCTTTGGGCTAAACTGGCAGCGGAACCTCAGCAAGACGTGATTAAGAGGTCTTTTCCAAAAATGGCACTTTTATAAACTGCTTAGGGGAGTTTCAACCGTGCTTGAATGTACTGTGCGAATTCCATTACTGATTCAGTCTCATGCATCTCGATTTATAAAAATGTTCCCTTCAAAACATAATTTTTAAAGCTCAGTGCAACACATTGCTGAAAAGGTCTTGCTGCCACAGTAGTGATTGTAAAGTAAGACATGGAACATCATGCCTAAGGGTGGCGAAAAACCCCCCTGCACATGTTAATAGGCTCCCCCAGTTAGTGTGCTTGATCCTGATTGATGTCTTTAAGACACCCTATTGAGTTTACATCACTCCATGTTTTATCTGGCTTGCTGCAAGTGGAGACAGTTTAAGTGACCAATCTGTATGTTTCTGTCTAAACCAGTTCTGTGTTTTCTTTGTACCATCTGAAGCTTGTAGGGCTTGGTGAGTCTGCCCATCTGTAATTAGTGCCAACCATAAACAACCGGAATCCTGCTGAGCACTGCATGGGTGGCTGCCTTCACCACGACAATCTGGAGTTTCCCTCTTGTCCTCGGATTTGTCTGATGTAGAGCCAGCTGCCCTCCATGGGAGCTGACCTGTGGGCCCACCGTATGAAGAGATGTGACGAGAAAGTTAGAGGAGGAACATGAGACTATATATTGAAAGAGGAACATAGCTTGTGAAGACTGAAGAAAGAGGGTCTTGTTATGTAACTTGTATCCAGGAGGTGCCAGACTTCTTTTCTGTCCTCCTGCAAAATCATTTATATATATATAGTCTGATGTTATTTAAATGTAGTGCAAGTCCCCAGCTCTTGGATCAGCTCTTATTCTTTTTCTGCCCTACAATAATGACATCATGGTTAATGTAGCTCTCAATTCCAGTTGTTTGTCTAGTTTACGTTTGTCATTTATGTTCTTTCACAAATATTATATCCACTCAGTCACTTGTCGCAGTCTACCCATGCTGTATTTTCCTCAGGAAGCATAAGTCATGACATAATCCTTTTACCAAAAAGGCAAAGTGCTTGGCTTATGTTCTGTCTGACCATATTATTTCAGATGGTGGTACAGCTGATTGAGTCACAAACCTTCCAGCCGTTTATGTATTTACTGCAGTGTGGTTGCATTTTAGAACTATATAGACACTGGACACTGACTTGAGCAAGGGTGGCACATTTTGGAGGAAAAATAAGCTGGAATGCCCAAATGTCCAGACTTGTGTAAAGGTCATAGTGTATTCTCAGCTGTGGTCATCTTGGGAACAGGGTCTTGGCCTGAAAATGTGCTCCACGGACCATAGCAAACTGTTGGCTGTTCTTCTTGCGGCCTCCCAGCCCACTTAGTCTGCACACACAACCAATCTGGGCACGTGGCTTAGAGGAGGAAACATCTGTGCACTTCATGCAGACTCCAGAATAATTTGTAAAGCTCTTTGAAACTTTCTGTTGCTTTACATGTTTTCAGCCAAGCATGATAATGTCACGTGTGGTTTGGGAGCTGTTCAGCCTTTGGTACGTTTCCTTCCTATAGGGATCTCTTAGTCTTAGGAAAGGCCTCGTTCATGTGCACGTTGTCCAAGCCTCACATCTTTACCTTTAAATTTTTGCACTGTCAACACCAGTATCCTGGCAGGTCATCTTGGACTCTTGGTTTTGTTCTCAGAGTGATCATTTCCCAGACTTTATGTATGAAAATAGTCCATCCTGGTATCATAACAACTGCTTTTACATCAAATATGCCTTTGGAGGCATTATAATACAGACACAGCTCAGCGAGTGGGTGCAAACTGTAGGTGCTGTTTGGATGCAATAAAACAGTTTGTATCACAGTAGCAGTGGCCTGGTGTACTCAGCTCTGCATCTGTACTGATTACCAATGCTTAACTGCCATAAAGGGACACAAGGAGCTGTTTAGCTCTCTTCCTATGTCGAAATACTGTAGCACACTGTCAATTAGAGCCGGAGGAAGGAAGTGGTTTTGGCTAAAACCAGGAGTAAAGCAAAGCCGAGGGGAGATTTGGCCTGGCTCTACTCATATTTATTAGATGTTTTTTCTCCCTCATGTTAATTTATGATATGTAGGGCATATTTTTAATGGGGGAATCTCTTAATGCAGTGCAACTTGAAAGTGTTCTTATTTTCACTGGGATGTATAGTTTCTTAAATTTCTGTGCTGTTTTGGATCAATAAAAGATCCCACTAAGAGATGACAATGCATTAAGCTAGTGTGGTTTTCGCAGCAAAATTGCACATTCATAAAATGCTTGAGCACTTACCCACATAACTGATATGTGCACAACACTCACATCTGCATGTGTGCACACAAACAGAACGTGTTCACCTCCCCTCATTTTCTGCACACTTGCAGCCAGTATTAGTGTTGGATTAAACATTAAAGCTATGACTCATGTTTAGCAAGTGTACCCACTCAAAACAAAAAATTAAAAACACTTACAGTATAAACAGGCTCCCAACCTCTAACCCCTTGGCTCTAAGAGTTTGGAGCCCCTGTGCTCTACACTAACAATTCCTTATATAGCTAATTTCTTGCCTGAGCAGACTACAGCACGAAAAGGGTGAAACCTGAATTCTCTGCCTGCAGGGATGAATTTAGGGCGGGGGGGGGGGGGGG
>NW_018127887.1:4297706-4368362 GCF_001952655.1 Monopterus albus | reverse complement strand
CTCGTTGCTTTTAATGAGAATTGGGATGTGACACTGTTGTGGAGAATTAGTTTGGAATGGTTTGTTAGTCTGCTGGCATTATGAATACACAGTGTTTTTGTCTTATTCCCATCTTGGTGCCTTGTGTAGAGGCATTGAAACAAAAATTGAATAATTACCAAGTAACGTGAGATAATTTTCCTGTTGTACTCTCTTTCCTATGCTTTCTTTCTAATGCCATTGATGTTAGTGACTAAGCAGGCTGTTTGTGTTTCATCTTAAGTCCTACCTGCTTGTCTGACTGCCAGCATACTGCCAGTATAAATATCACTACTCTCTCTGCTGCTCATTTATGTACGCTATCAGTTTTCCACACTCAGATTGTGACACAACCCAGTGTTCATTCTCACAGGTGTGGACTTTTTGTGGTATTAAATAGATTTTTTTCATCAGATTTTCAGAATTTGCTGGGATTAGAACATATGTGAATTATAAATTGCTCTGTGCTTTTTTTTTTTGAAAAAATAACAAATTAAATGTAAATAACCAAAAAAAGTTTCTGTCAAGAGTGCTTGATGTTGACATAGTGACATCTGCCCTCTCGTCTCATTTCCCTTGTCTACAGGAAAATTGGTTGAAGCTGCAAGATGCCATGTGGCTTTGTCTGAATCAGCGTGTTCTGATGCTTTCAGATTTATAATACTCAAGACAGCAGGGAGCTGCTTAACCTGGCAGGTAAGCTGAGTCCGAATTTCTGTTCCCTCTAAGAATGTATAATTAATACCATTAAAATTGCTGTTTCATTGTATACCATTATACAATCTCTTTGTACAGTACATGACACAGTTGTCAGTTTTGAATTTGCAGAGAGATACTGTATGTTGTTTAACACAAAGCGATGGGTGTTGTGACGATACACGATATTGCGTTCACAAGGACAAGACGATATTTTAACACAATTTTTAAGAAATCTTCAGTGACAAAATATATAAGTGGAAAAAGGGTCTTATTTGACTGAAAATGACAAAATGCAAAACAGTTCAGGTGCATTTTGAAATGTTTTAACTAACCATCAGACTATGAGTTATCATATGCAGTAAAACAACTGATTGGCTTCTATCCTGTATAATTTCACGAGTTTCTTCAGACCTTATAACTGCGCATGAGCTTATAACTGAAGCTGTGTGTGACCCATGCTATTTTGACCCTCACCGCACCACACTGGATGGTGACATTATCCAGCAAAGGTGCCGTGTTGACCAGTCATGTATGGAGGATGATTGGGATGTGGATGCCCGCGGGAAGAAGACTAGCAGGACCATTCACTGTTATTCACAGTTAAATTTGGGCCACAGTTAACACACCATAAAGACATGCCATCCATTTCCATTAGTACTGGATGTTAAATGGTGTTTTTTTACCTGTCAGTGCAGACACACTGGTGGTAGAGTAGGCTACGCTAGCAGTATGGCTAAGCGAAACACAATGGAAACTCATGGGCTGGAAACATGAACAAAGCCACTCACACTGACTCATCATGACGTGGCCTTGTCGTACATGCCTACGACACTCCCCCTGCAACCCCTCACCCCCCAACCAATGCAGCCCTGTACATTAAAACGCAGCAGGGAGTTGCGTTTTTGTTGAATTAATGTGAATGTACTGTCACTTTGCTGTCACACTCTGTCATACTGGCTGCTGCTCTGGTTCTATTATGTACTGATATTGGGAGACAGTTTTTGCCTCAACAAGAAATATTGTCACATTTTAATATCGTCACACCCCTACTAAGCAATGCTAATTTCTTTTTAAGCTGCTGTATATCAAAAAATGATGACCACTTTTTTGTTTACTGGAGTTGGTCTCTTTCTTCGTCTTAAAGAGCTTGGGGTGGGTTGGGAACAGTTGGTATTGTGGGCATGTAAAGGCCATTAAGTAATATTGGACTGTATAAATAAACTGCAGCACCGCAGGGTAACACAAATTTAGAGTATGAAGTAACCAGCAACATCACCACCACAGGGCAAAGAAAAAGGCATTTTTGACTGAAGCAATCAACATCTTCAGCCTGGCACAAGCTGGATTTGATGGTCTTTTAAATAAAGGGTTAGTCCTCCTTCTACCAGCAGACTGAATGGCCTTGTGTGTTTCAGTTTGCTAGTTCTTTGCTTTTGTGACTAACCTTGTATAAATCTTCATTTCTGTAACCAGTACTTTCATGCTTTGGCACAGAGAAGCAACTGTAAAGCAGCTAGATTTGTCAAACTGCTCAGCAAACTCTCCCAGTTAACTGGGTTCTTACTGGGGTTGTGTCTGTTTTTAGTTGACTGATTTACGCGTTAAAGATCAATCCCCTGGAGTTGAAATTGGAAAATGATTTCATCCTTTCTGACTTCACAACCGAGGTATTTCAAAGTTGTAGCTTCACATCACCTAGAAAGCACAGCAGCTATTTCTGGACTTGTTCTGTTTTGGAAGTTATTCCCACCTCTTCTTTGATGACTGGGGCTGCTATGTTGGATAAGTCCCTGTGCATTCAATAGCAATATGGTTGTCACTGCTGTTCTATGATTTCACATTCACTATACATATTTTCCTTTTTCCCCCCGTCTTCTCTTGACACATTTGATCTGTAGTTTGTTGTTGTGTCTTGCAAACTGCTACAAGAAGACAGTTTCCGTGGTAAATGTCAGTTGGATTTTGTCTCTTGGTGTTGAAAATGTTGAGCATCTGCAGTTGTATATCATTTCTTTATTTACAGCTGTGTTCAAATGGTAGGGCGCTCCTGGGACATTACATATTTGGTTCATTTCTGTACTGAATAGATGTAAATACAGTGCCTTGCTGCAAAGACGCATTTAAATTTAGGCTTTCTTAAAATATCAATGCACTTGTGTTTTTTTTTTTTATGTAAATAAAAAAACAGTAATTGAAATATGTTTGTAAGCTCTAAGTCAGTACTTAGGAAACCAGCATGGACCGTGGATTATAGCCCTCAGCGTCCACTGATTTGAACATCATTGAAAATCTGTGGATAGATCTTTAAACATACTGTGCGGGCAAGTCTAAAAATACTTCAGAACTTGAAGTGATCTGCAGGGAAGGGTTGGTGAAATCAGGAAGAGAAAGGCTCTTATCTGGCTACAGAAAGTGTTTGCAAGCTGTGATATCTGCCAAAAAGGACTTTACTACTGACTGAATGTCCAAACATTTCAACATGTCACAATTATCATTTTATTTTTTTATTTTCATAGTAAATACAAATTAACAGTGAATTAATATTTGAAGAAAGGCTCATTCTTAATGGACACTTGCTGCAGGGATTGTGCACTACTGTGGATGGGGGATGGTTAGGGGAAGTTATCAGAGGAAGTTGTTTTTGACATAATTATCTTCTAAATAGTGATGCACTCATAGTGATAGTCATTAACTTGAATGTGCTCAAGACGATACAAGGATGGTGCAGCCACATCTCTTCTTGATTTCCTCTGGGGAATTTCATCAGTGAGTGCTTTTACATGGACATGAGTATCCCGGCTATTAAGGGTATTCTGGTTTTTATCATATCATACAGTATGTTTATATGGAACACAGAGAAATGTGGTTAGGCAGATCCCTATATACAACATAAAAACTTGTGTCCTGGTTGCTCATGACTACTAAATCTTCAGCCTCCTCAGCTCCGCCATCTTCTATATCTATCATTATGAATTTATAATTAGGAAAATGTTTCCTAACTGTATTTATTTGTTTTTCTTAATGGAAAAGAGTGAGGATAGCCTGTGTACACCCTAATGTTAATAACTGTTATGCTTTTTAATGCATCTGAATGGAGCCTTAGTACCCACTGAGTTAGTCTGTGGATGGGGGGTGCCTGGGGTAATGATTATCCATGAATAGGCTATATGACAACAGCAGTGGTAAAGTCAGAGCTGTATTACAGTTGATTATGATTATTTGAACAAATGTGGTCCAGAGACACGGTGGTTGGCACTGTTACCTCATAGGAAGAAGGTTCCTGGGTTCAAGCCCTGGTCAACACGGGGCCTCTCTGTGCGGAGTCTGCATTTTCTCCCTGTGCCTGTGTGGGTTCTCTTCAGGTACTCTGGCTTCCTCCCACAGTCCAAAGACATGCAGCTTAGGTTGACTGGCGACTCTAAATTGCCCCTAGGAGTGAATATGTTGTTTGTCTACATGTCAGGCCTGTGATAGACTGGTGACCTGTCCAGGGTGGACCCCGCCTCTCGCCCAGTGTCAGCTGGGATTGGCTCCAGCCCCCTTGACCCAATTCAGGAATAAGCAGTATAGATATTGGATGGATGAACAAATGTGGTGTAAACACAGCTGTGACATCAACTCTTTTTGTGAACAATTTTCTAATTTAGAAGTATTTAAAAAGGTGATTTTTTTAAATATTCAGAGTCCAAGAGAAGTAGATTCTGTAAAACAAATAGAGTAATAAAGCTTTCATTTTTTTTAAGTATGAACTTTTTATTCAATACAGTTTGCCAACCAGGCGACATCGCTGTCTAAATGCAGCTATAGCACAGTTGGTCAAGTCAGGGTCAAGGTTAGATACGGGATCTCTGCAACAGCATTCTTCATGGAGTTGTTCACCTGATCATTTTTAAAGTTGCTTCTCATTCAGAAATGTAGGTGTGGAAATGGAATGGAAAATCTCTGTCTTCAAAAGTTGTCAAAAACAAATCTGTCCACCTTTTTACCATATTACTTATGTTCTGTTTCAGTGCCTGTGGTTTTGCTACAAAGGCCAAGTGTAGCATTTTAGTCAGTGGTGAGTTTCTCAGCACTGAGAAAGTCAGTTTGTACTGACACACTGAATATATGTCTAGATCCATCAAGATTATACACTGTTGACTCATGGAAGCTCTTTAAGTTACTCCACTTATTGATTGTTGCATTTCCCCACTGTGATTGTTCTTGATAAATGGATTAGGATGTGCCCTGTGCTTTTTGCCTCTGGAGTTACCACAACAATGCTCACTAAAAGCGTCCTTACTATCCAGTTCTAGCAGTAAACAATGTAAAGTTGTCCCATTAGAACCACATTGATAAGGTTTAAAACAATTAAGCCACAGAAATATCCAACTTGCAGGAAATGTACTGTGAAACTGGAAATAGATAAACCTTGGATAGTGGTCTGTCTGTGAAGCCATCATGTCAATGGAGCCAAGGTCAGCAGAGATCAATAAATGACTGGGTGTCTGGAACATGTATCACAGTTTTGCCTCTCTCTCTCTCTCTCTCTCTCAATCCCCAAGTTTCCCTTAAGGCCCCACTAAGTGGACTGTGGAAACCAGCAGCTGTTGGCGTTCCCATCAGAGCACCTCAAACAGGGAAAGGGAATTTCACTAAGGGGGGCACAGGAGTTTGAAACATCAATATAAATGATCTATGGGTCACTTCTCTGCTTCATTTTTTTAACCATCAGTCAGAGCAAACCTCAAAGGGACAACAGACTACTCTAAAACACATTTTTATTGCGACTATCTAAAAAAAGGCAAATGTTTGTTGGTTATTGTTGAATTTTCACAAGTTTTCATGGCAGCTCAGTTTATGGATTTAGTTTCCAGCATATAGAGTCAGAGGATTACATACAGTACACTTCAGTGTTGGAGTAATTCATTCATTCATTCATTTTCTACCGCTTAATCCCTGAGCGGGGTCACGGGTGGGGCCGGAGCCAATCCCGGCCGGCAATCGGGCGAAGGCGGGGTGTTGGAGTAATGTGTTCCTTTAATAAATAAACAGTTTCTTGTCATTAAGTTGTCTATTGGTCGACAGTCTAAATACACTGACCACATGTTAAATTATCATTATCATATTATTATTATTATTATTATTGTTGTTGTTATTATTGTATTCCTCTGTCATTACCTGCTGGTGGAACAAAGTTCAAGTGAAAAATGGTGCCAGGGTGACTTCTGAACCTTCCAGGTCCAATAGCAGTCCTGGTGGATTTAAGTAGCTCGTTCAGAAAGGTTTGAGTGGGGTGGGTGGCAGTTGCCCCTAAATTCCACCAAGCTGTGATTGCCGTTCCCTCCATGCTGGCTGCTATAGTTATCCCAGGCCTGTTTGAACTTAGTTATGGCAGGAATGTGCCTTTGCATGAGATGAGGTCATCATTTGTCATGGCTTGCTATGGTTCTTCCTCTGTCCTTAGTCAAGGCTGCCAAGATATGGACATACTTTCCCACACACGCAACCACCCGGCCATTTACAAAATGAACAATGTTGATAGTATCAAGTATCAATGTTATCTTTGTTTTTTGAAGTTTTACTTACTCGTGCTAGACTAATTTCTAAATCTTTGTTTCTGTTTATTGTTATCATACATTCATAATGTGTTTCACTTCAGACCACTCTGGGCTCACTGTGTTATTTATTTGACATTTAGCCAGTTTTTAAGGTCTTGATCTGGGGCTTACATGGAGCCTTACGCATAATGCACCTTCAAGTTGTCCCTAATGTATTGAAGTGTAACAGCAACACTGCCAATTAAGCTGCTTTCCACATGCATCGTAACCCATAAATGGTCTGGAAACTGTCTCTCCCATCATGTGGGATTAGAAGCTGGAGTCAATTTTCTGTGTGAGATGCTCTGATTAATTAGCCAGCTCATGACATTCAGTAGTAAATCTTTCATTGTTGGCCCTGATGGCGACAAACCAGCAAAATTCAAAGGTAAAGAATGTGAAGGTCAAAGACATTTTTGTGAATATCTAACATTTTACACTGGTGCTATATTGAAGACAGGGATATGAGTTGTATTTTAAAAAAATTACAATTGCCTTGAGATTTAGGGGAATGTGTAAGCCATTTGTCCTTGGTTATCACTAAACAAATCATGCCATTGATACCCAGTGTTTTTGTTTTCAGTGCTGACTAATTGTAATCATTTGAAATTAAGCTGTTATTGGTTATTAATCACACTAACGATGACCAGTAAGGTCACACTGCTGGTAGATATAGACAGCAGTGCTGGAGCTGTACTTTGTCAGTTTTTCCCCAAGCACTCTTCAGTAGGGCGAATGGTTGCTGGTTGGATGTAGAATCTCCAGTGGAAACTGATTTCTCTAATCAATAGACCATGCTATGATATAAAAATTGTAGATCATTTTTACTATCTGATATATTGCAGTCCTGAAGCAGAATGCAAATTGGCTTGATTAAAATTCACAGTGAATACTAATTTATCTTTGTTTTACGCTGACAGCCAACCTCAACTCAGCACCTCAGGGTATTATAGAGAGGGAAGTCCCTGTCTTTTGAAAATATATCTCATTGCATGTTGTCATGTCATCTGTGTTTCAGATTTATGCCCAAAGACTTTCAGCTTGATCTGTGCCAAGCCCTTTTAGTCTGACCCTCTATTGTTTGACTGTTTAGTCAACCTTGTCTTGCCTTTCTCTTCAAACAGGCTTAAGTTTCAGCTGTTCAGTCTCTGCTCCCCTGCATAGTTTGTGCTATGAAGTTCGAATGAGAAGCAGGGTTTCGTGCTTTGATATTAAAATGGAAAGTTTCTCAAAATATGTATCACTCTTTTCTAGATGAGTGATGCCTCTATCAAATAGCAAGAACTCTTACTTTATTTCTTGTGTAGCCAGTGCTGACCATCAGCCGATCATCAAAACATAAACTGCACAGATGAAAAATGAGTTTTTGTTTTTCTTCTAGATCACTACTTGATTATGCTAGAAAAAAAAAACATATTTTACTAGCCTTAACAGTGAGGCACTGAAATCACAGACCTAACTTCTGCTTTAGCTTGTTTGCAGCTGATGGCAGGTGTAGGTTTATGCCCCCTGCGGGGCTGAATCGGATGAATTTAAACTCTCTTAGCACTCTTGGATCCTCCAAGACTTGTATTTTAATCATTTAGAAAGTCTGCTAATAAAAATGTATAGAAATGTAATGGAAAACAGCTGCAGAAGTTTGAACAGACGTTTGGCAGTGTCTTACTTTTACCCAGGACTTTACACAGGACTTGTTTGCACAGGCCACACACACAGAAACTAATATGATTTATGTCACTCAGTATTGGAAGTGATGTGCTAGGCTAGATAAGGAAGTGACAGAACATTGTCTGCAAGGGATTTATCATCCTGTCAATTTTGAAGGCATTTGGCTGCTGTTAGAATCACATTATAACACACACTATGCACACCGGGTGTATTGACAACCCAGGAGCTATACAGTTGAATGTGAATGCTAAATGTGTAGAATCTTGTTTTCATGGAAGGTTTTAAATGGCCATGGGCTCTGTAAAAATTAATGTATGATATCATGTAAACATTGCTTCACATAAGAGAACTCTCATTGATTTTCAGAAAAGCAAATAGGCAGGTTCAAGTAAATATTGCCTCCTGTTTTCATAGACTACAGAGTTACTGCATACTCCTTCTGTCTTGTTAATCCTTAAGCATATGAAAATACTGGTCAGATAGCTCCTAACAACTGCCATCAGGGTGCGATGTGAGTAAATACTCTATATGTAATCTTGCCTTGTTGTGACGTCTCTATACCGGTCAGACCCACCCGGTTCATCCCACCCTCTGTTGCATGTTTTTTCAGCTGTGTTTACATGCCAGCTCTGACATGAAGGGTAGGGTGAATGCCTTCTCTGTACCAGACATCTGACATCTGTCAGGACATACAATCAAGAAACATTTGTTCCTGTAGGTTTAATTTGTATAGAATTGACATGGGGCTAGTTGTTATTGTGCACATACTGACCAATTGGCTTCCTTGATGACAAATAAGTTGGTCAGGTTGGGGGGGGGGCATCATGGATTATTTATTAGTATGAAAATGGAGCCTCTGAGCTAAGAGGTAATCTTTCATCTCTAATGTATGACACGTGGTGTTCTAGATCTATGACTGTTCACTCCTCATTCCTGTTATTGATCATTTGCACTGTAATGCGGCCCACTGAGTGCAGAGTAATGTTCAATATGTATGCATGTAATGAAGCCAATCAAGGGCCTGGGAAGGAGAGATTTTTGGGGAGAAAGCAGTATGTGGTGATAGATGTGCCTTAACGGGTCAGTCAGGTGATGTCAGTATGGTTAATTTGGCAATATCCATTCCCCCTTGACAATTACATAGAGACTGTTCATCAGGAGCTGGAAATCTCCACAAAGGCTTTGCTCGTTCAAATCTACAACAAAGAAAATCCCAGGATGTAAATGATTTAAATTAGACTGATCAGTTTGGTTTGTTTTACTTGTGCTTTTTAGGTTGTTTTATAATTTTTATTGTAGGCAAGTGCTCTAGTTCACCAAAGGCTCAGTCAGCTACTGTTTGCTATGGACTTTCTTAGACATAAAATTCATCTTAATGATATAAAATGTAATCTAAAAATAAAAAATTGTATATGTAATGTAAAAATAAATTATACATCAATATATAACTGGATTCTGTCAAAATATTCATAGGCGTTTATAGGTTACATTGTTTATATTGTTTAGAGATAAAAACAAACGCAACATCAGGCTGTTAGTGGTGTTTGGTTTTACTTTGAATCTCACTCTGTATACATTACCAGCCCTGAAGACACAAGCTATTTTGAATATGAATTAAATGTGCTGTAATGCATTAGTTGAGAATCTTAGTAAACTGGAGGTGCAGGGCACAGTAAAGGAGGGATCATTTATTTTAAAGCTAACAATTGCAGAACTCTCTGAGGTCCAGGTACAGTAGCACTAGTGTTATGATGGTCACCATCATAAAAACATGGGTGGAGCCAGGAGGTGGCCAGGGGTGGCAGTGGTCACCCCCAGAATCTGATTGGCCACCCCTGGTGCCACCTCTACCAGAGTCAAAATGTGATGCTTGTCAGTATTAATGAATACAAAATAATGACAAATTGTTGCCTTAAATAGTTTTCTGGTGCTTTATAATTGCTATTGGTCAAATTAGATTTGTTTTATATCATGCATGCAGCATGATATCTGCATTCATTTCTCTGGTTGTGTTATTGTAAAGTACTTGTCATGATTTGCCTCAGTGGGGTTGGGGGGCCCACTGAGAAGCAGCCACGTCCCCAACCGAGAGTGGATAAAGAGCACAGCCAAAGTTAGCCAAAGAAACCACTAAGTGTGTCTCATTTTTACACAAAATAAACAGTTTGACCCTTAATAATGCATGGTTTATTATTTAATAGCTCTAGGTTTAATTAACTTTTTACATGTATTTCAAATGCGTCACCCCTCTCTGAGTCTGTGCTGCAGCCTGGCCACCCCATCCACAATTTTCTAGAGCTGCCTCTGCATAAAACATTAGAAGTATTCATTATGGAATGACACCTAACTGCAAATATTTTTAGCCTGAAACGTTTCAATCCAAAAGCTTCCACAGTAGTTTGCAGCTCATTCATTCTTTCCACATAGGTAGCTCTCAGTGCCTAGGATCACAACTGCAGGTCCTGTGAGCAAGACCTAGCTAAGTGTCATGTTTAAATGAATAGCTGGAGGCAGACTAAAGCATTTCAGTGAATATCAATTGTATGTTAAACAGTGAAAAAAGCTGCAGCACAGAATCACACTTTGTCATGGAACCTTGAGAGAAAGTTGAGCCCAAGGAAAGCTTTTGTTTCTAAAGGAATGAGGACAGATATGCAACAAACCTTATGTAAACTCCTCTGCTGCATTTCATAAAAACTGAGATTATGAGTGCTTGCTTCCAGTGTCACAAGATAATAAATATTTTGTCCATGGATTGATAGTCTGCCACTTTTCTTTGGAAATGCTGTGTTTTAGCTGATGCCAGAAGGTGCACAGAGCCAAAAGTGCTTCTGATGCCAAATGGCCAAAATTAAATTAGATTTGAGAGAGCTCGGTGGGGTTGGGGGGGGGGCAGAAACTATTTTAGGAGAGAAAAGTGGGACAGAGTTAAAAAGTGGCCAGAGATGAAAGACAGGGTGTGAAGAACAGCAGCTTCACAACAATTCTGTTGTTTCATAAATTCCAAGATTTCTGTATTACACTTGTACGCTGTATTATACTGCAGTTAATTTTATGGGGAATGCATTAACAAGTAAATTCATGCCCTCTAACATATAACCTATTTACCAAAACTTGGAGATCATAGTCTCATGTCATATGACAAATTGCAGTGGTGCAAGCTCATGATGACATTTCAAAGGGTAAAATTCACAGCAGTCCACAGCTACATTGTTATGAAACCTCAAACCCTGCCAGGCTGCAACGTGATATGGCTCTTAAAGCCTTCATTACCTGATCCATGTTGTGGTGTCATGTTGCAGCATGTCTTCCTACAAGCTCAGCTGCTGATGGAATGCAAGGCTGGTAGAGCTGAATTACTGCATGCTGGCATACATGCATGAGCATCAGAGTGCATTGCTTCAGGCCCAGAGCAATGCAACCAAGCATGTCTACAGAGGCTTTTGCAAGTTTCCTGAAACAGAGTTTGCATTGGGCCTGAAGTTGCAGCAGTTTGCAATTTGCAGTGGGAGTTTGAGCACAGTAATAGGAAACCTCTACATCATTCAAACTAAGTTGTTGTATGAGAATGTTTTCCATGTCATAGCTGTTTCTGCAACCAATGAGTGTTTTAAATAATTTTTCCATATAGAAGTATTATTTTAGTGTGGAAATGCGAGTTTCCCACCCTCTCATAATTGACTGTTAGTGTACTTTTCACCTTGAGATTAATGAGAAGACATTGAAAAGTGCAGCGTGTGTTTATGACTTTACTGTCTAAATTGTCTTCTAGACAGAACTGAAGCCAGCGTACTATATAAAAATACCTGGCAGCAGCTTCCTTTGCAAAGTCATCTTCAACAGGCCTTGTTATCCAGAAAGCCATTTCATTTTCCGCAGTTCCTTATTAGATTGTGTGTACAGCGCTGCTTCAGTTCATGATGCTGCTTTCATGCTGATCCACAGCATACAGTAGCTAGCAGTGACTCCCCTCATTATTTGTTACCTTGTGACTATTACTGATGGATTGTGATGTCTTGTTGTGCTTTGTGAGGGCCAAATTATATGGCTCGGAGATGACCATATGACTATTAATTGTAATTCAACAAATTGCATGATGACTTTGACATGCAGCCACTTATGGACTTATTACTGATACGCATTCAGAAAGGCACAGTTATCACTTTAATTAAATGTTTTTTGTGAAATTCACTTTTTTTTAAAATATGGCACCTACATGAAACTTAGAGATGAGCATCCATTGTTTTCTATATAAAATCATAAACTTCTGGCATATGCAACTCTCTAAAAGAGGAGCAATCTTGCAACATTTGTTCACTATAGTGGCACATCCTAGCTACTGTACCTTGTATGGTGTGACTAGCACATTTGTGAATTTATGCACAGCATACATTAGGTGACACAGCCTGTGTGGGAATCACTGCCTGCCATCCTTGAGTAGAGCGAGAAGTGGTCAATTAAGAAAAAGTGGCAAGAAAGAGAGACACAGCCAAGAGACGAGGACAAGCACTTGATATCCTGTTATACAGGTTTAAAAATCGAATGGTGCATTTGAGCATAATGCAGTTGAAATGAGCTACTCATTGTCTGCTCTGTCTGGATCAGGTTTGCTGACCTCTTGTAAGGTACTCACAGCTAATGAACAACTTTACTACAGTGCCTCAGAATGCTTCTGTTACATGTTAAAGCTGTAAAGATGATCTCCACACAGGAGTCCTTTGTGTTTATGAGTATGGAAATTTTTGTTTGTTTGTTTTCCTGGTTTTTAAATGATGTGTGTGCCATGATACCATACATTTGGTGTTTCCCTCCCTATTGTAGAGACAACAGATGGGGAGAGGGTCTGGTTTTTCCTGCTTTTGCTGTTCTTTGTATTCCCCAGTGTCTTTGTATCTCTGTTTCTGACTCTTTGTCTCTGCTTTTGTGTCTGTCTTTCTTAGAGGATCATTCATAGGTTCTTATCATGCATTTAGTCCAAGACAGGCCCTCAAAGACCTGCTGCAATCAGCCTAAACTAGGAAGGAAACATGAGCTGCCGTAACAGGCACTTCTGTCTGTCCTGCCATCCCTCCCTCTTCCTCTGTTCAATTCTCTCAGCTGTTGATAGAAACTTGTTGTTTTTGCTCTTCATTTCTTTCTAAAATGCGCCATTGTCATCAAAGTTCTTTCCGCTGATTGCAGCACCAGAGATTTATTTGAAATGTTTACAGTGTGTAGAGGAACAGAGCGCTCAGCTAATGTGCAGAAAATGAGAAGTGGAAAATTTGAGCGAATCAGGATGTGTTGTGTTCAGAGGATGACAATTGGTTTTGTATATTTTGAATACAAGGATGTGATGCCTACCAAATGGCTCAGCTGTTTTCACAGTGAAATGTTACCTCTGTCAGTGGGCGACAGGTGTGACAGGTCTTGTCGATTTAATTAGTGGTGTTCCTGTTGCCAAATGAGGCCGGGTTAACAGTTAAATGTTTTATTAGTTTTTTAAGCCTCTCTTTTTTGTTGGCTCTTCAGTTATGGGGAAGGTGTTCTATATGGTTTTTATAGTGTTTTGTTGAAGTTACCTCTTTCCCAGTCTGATTAAAATGTAGGTTATTCAAGTGCAAACCGTGGCTGAAATGGTAGGTAGTAAAACCACACAAGGGAGCATGACAGCCGGAATGAAAAACATGCATAGTATTAAATTTGAGCTATGCAAACTGGTCCCCCATCCCCCGTGATCTCTTTCAACTCGCACTGGACTCTTTGCGCTCACCTCAGTTTCTCATCAAGCAGCCATATGTGGTTTCCCTATTAGAAAATGGGCTTTTGAGCCTTTCCACATGTGCACATTTCAGCTCTGACTCAGTATTTTGTGGTCACATATTGATATTGCACCATTTCATCACTCTCCCCACTTTACGTTCTCTACTTGGGTCAGGCTATCAAGTATTCCTCTCTCCTCAATATTTTATGACATGATGCCTTCCGCTGGCTCAGTGGAACGTGTCAAATCTGATCTGTAGTCAGTGGCCTTTGCCCTTGAAGTGGGAGTTATTTAGTGATTTTTGTTGTTGTTACTGTTTGATAGGATCAAATGGCCGTGTGAAATGTTCATTTGAAATATCTGACATGCCCTTGAGAAGTTATAGCACAGTGGCTTGTGTGGGGTTAAATTTTCTTGTAAATTATGTATTGTGGTCACATACTGTACATCGTGCTTTAATATCTAGCTCTAGTTCAGGAGGAGAACAATGAATCACGCTCTATCATTATGAATCTCTTCAGAGGATGATTCACTGTATGAGACATGAATGGCTTTATATTACATGGTTATTGCAGTGGTGGTTTTTAAAAACAGCAGAGGAAAAGACGCAAATGAAACTGTGCTTTAATGCTACTCATTTTGTTATTCCTATAGTCAAGGACAGTTAGGATGTGTTTACAGTCACACTTCTCTAACATGTAGCTTTTCAAGACAACATTCTGACTGGCTGATTTTATTTTAATTCTATAATGATTATGTCACAACTTGAAGTGGATGTACAGACTTACCAGAATTTGAGATCTGTATTCCTTTTTTTTGCCTTGAAAAACAAAATAGGGATTTGCTTAATTTGATTTTATCGTTCACTGTCACACTCCATATAATTTATTATCACCTCTATCAGCTGCCTCACCTGCAGGTAGAACAGCTGATAGTGATGGACAGAGGGATGAATGATGCTGCTATGGTTGTTGACACTCTAAACTGGGAAAATAAAAATGGGGTTGAGGGATTGTTTCAGTCCCTATGATAAACGGAGGGATAGATGAGGATGAGAGAGCAGGAGATGTGCCAACATGTGCTGAATAAACAGCTGTTAGGGAACGATTTGGAGGTTGTGCGTGTGACTGTGAATGCACGCATGACAGCGATATATACGCAGGGAGTAGCACCACACACACACAAACACAGCACGCATTCACACATGAGAGGTGGTAAACCTTAATGGCAGGTTGGCCAAACAGAATGGTGTCTAGCCACAGGCATTTTTCTTAGAAACAATCTGACATTAAGTGTGGTCACAGACAGTTGAATCATGGGATTTAAAAGTCTCTGAAGATTCAAAGGCACATCTGCCCTGATGAAATGAGAATAAACCTGGGTGGGAAGCATTTGGATTGCACCATTTTGCTATTGCTTTGGGTTCTATAAGATCTGTAAAATAGACAGTAAATAGGTGATATTCAGTAACCCTAACAAACACTTCCTGTTGGGAACCATAGATTATTTCAGGCCCGATGTGAATAAAAAAATAAAACAAACACTGTGGAAAAAAGCTTTTTCTGTCTGTTATCCTTGGAGGAGCCTTACTTTTACAAATGTCCCCCCTGGCATGTTGAGCATTGCATCCTCCCTTTAGCGCTATCTAACACCATCACTGTCTTCCATAGTGTGTGTGCATTTTATAATTAGTGTACATGTCATTCTTGAGCAAAATGTAATATCATTACTGTGTCCCACAGTCACCTGGAGCGATCAGATCAGTAATGGTTTCATGGAGCTATGCTTAATGTGATTTTAGAGATAGAGGTGCAAAAAGGCTACAAAAGCTGCCTGTGTTGTTTTAATCCATTTCCCAGGAAACTCCTGCTTGTGTCATTTCTCTTTCTCTTTTTTGTGTGTGAGGACATACAGATGGCTAATTACTGGCAACTCATTTTCATGACGTCATCCCATCCCCCTTTACTTTGCTTTTATCTGACAGGCTTCCCATCCTGACTATATCCTTTTTCTTCTCTTTCCCCATTCCCTCACCATCCCTCTAGAGACCAGCCTTAGAAACTAATGGGCTGAGAAATGACCTTGGTTTCCTCCTTTTGCTCAGTGTCAGTTTTCAGTTTCAGCTCTTATGTTTATAGCTTCCTCATAACATGATGAAGTACTTGCCGTGCAGGGCGTATTTCATTTGTAACTTAAATGCCACTCATATTTTAAATCCTCATAAATTGCCTACCTTTAAGACTGCATTCTTGTTATTTAAAGAAATACCTGCCATCCATTGCCTCCCTTTACAACCAGTGTTTTTGTTGGTCCTTGGACAACTTCCACGCCTAATGCCCTGTTTTTACTCTGAATCTAGACCCTGGCCCTTCAGTGTTAGAAGGCGTATGATCCAGATGTCAGCACAGATGATGATGGGACCAAACAGACCTCACCACATCATCTGCCAACTGCACTGACATCTGCATACATACTAGTACCTTTGTGGTCAGTCAGAAATAGCCGCTAATTCAGCACTGCTGTGTTGTCAAGACTAAACCCTGGAAAAAGTGTCTTTCTCCTCATCCTTACAAATGCCATATAAGACTGAGAAGCCTTGGTTTTGGTTGTTAAATGGTCGCTCGCTGCTCCCACCTAATTTGAACAAATTTCTTTTAAGTCTAGCAAGAATGGAAAAGTGTGGAGGCAGCACTAGAAAGTATACTGAAGATATAACATCATCTCAAAGGTGTTTGTGCTGACAGGGTGTGCTACAGTAAATACTACTGATTGCCTTGACTCATGCTTTCGAAGAAAGGCCCATAATTAGCAGCACAATCATCTCGTTGTTTGACTTGTTGTCTTGAAGACCAAAAGAGTCACCTATATCCATTACATATACTGTACCTTTTGCAGCAATTCTGATAGGAAATGATAAACATACTGAAAATGCTTTTCATCAAAGTTGCATTATACCACTGGTAATGTTGCACTTGCTGTGAAAGCAAGAACAAAAAATGTAATTTTCACTTGTGCAAAATTAGTAGTTTTGTGTAATTACTAGCTTGTAGACTGTCATGCCATAGATGTTCCATTTACATCGAATAAATTGAATTGGTAATCACTTTTTTGACCTAGAAATTTTGTTTCCAAAGACTATAAAGTTGTTTTCTTTATGTATGACATGCATACAGTAAGTGGCTCATGAATGCTTAAGGCAGATGATGGTAACGTACTCTTGGCTGCAGCATTGTGGAGAAATGTCTTAAGTTTTGACAAAGTTTTTCATTGTTCGGTGTAAAGGAGCCTATAGTTGGTAGAGAGAGCTCTTTATCTGTGAGGATAAAATATCCTCCTCAGATATTTTGGCATGTCATAGCAGGAAATGCACAGGTTTGATAACATGAAAATCATGCTGACTTATAGGTCTGGCTTACTGAGACACTAAATGAAACTGAGGCGTTATTAATAAAATTCGTTTCACCTGTTTTCATTCTATGACAGGTCTGTATGTCTGCAGTGAAAACAGTCTAGTCAGATCCGGTACTGGAGTTTCACTGCAAATAAAATAATTTTGACATTGTATAAATCATGATTCATACTGTTTGGAAGAGTATTCGGAATTTCTTTGCTGTATTAAACCTTTTTTTAGGAAATTGCTTTTCAGCGCCAGCAATATTTTAATAGTTGTCTGAAATCTTGGACACAGCTGGAAACAAGCCTCTGAGATGTGAGCATTGACTTGTGACATACAGTATAAACTAATAAATCCTGTCTTATCGTTTCCTTACAATTTAACAGCCCTGTCAAGCTGTTTCATCTGTTTCAGACCTAAGCACAGTAACACACATTCAAACATTATTATTTGGCAAATCCCCAGAAAAGCTAGAATGCTGCCCTTCTGGCTGCTGGTTTGCTTCACTGGTTGATGTCCTGTATGTTTGACAGTACTTGCTCAGGAGCAGAGATCACTTCCTCCGTCTTGTCTTGCTCGCTTTACAAACCATTAGGCTACTGAAACATGCATTAAATTTGTGTAAGGCAGACCAGAGGTTGACCATGCTCAGGTCAATATGTGTGGGAGGTTGACAGCTGCTCAGCTCTGGCTCTGCCTGCAAAATCAAAGGTTAAGAGGAATCATGAAACTGATAGGTCTCTTTGGGAATTCAGTCCTAGTGAGACGATACAGCTCAGCCTCATTCTTTCATGTCTCCCCTCTCCGAACAGCATGAGTAGTCCTTAATGGCCCAGGATGATGTGACTGTTGCAGGAGCTAGTCACACATGGGGACTGAACATGACTTAAAGTACTGCTGCTAAAGACGGGGGAAAGTCCAAGTCTCTCTCCTCTGTCAGTCAGCCTCGTACTCGTCTTACTTCAGGTTTTTCTACCTTTCATGCTCTCGTCTTTAAATGTGAGCAGTCAAACTGATCAGATTCTCACCATCCTGTACATGGCCTAGCTTTATTCTCTAACATCTGTCTTCCTTCTGTGTCATGTTTTAGCTGCTCCATCGTCAGCTACTTTCACACCTGGTCCCTCCCTCAGCTCAAGCTCGTCCTCCCTCCCTCTCTGTCTCCTATTCATGCAACAGCTTCATTTCAGCTACGTTTGTCAGGTGGCTCTCTCCCCCATTCATCTGCCTGGCCACTGATCGGATACACACTATTGCTTTGTAAGTGGTTATCCTTTTTTTTAACTATGCTCACCTCCCTCTTTTCTGTTCTTCAAGGAACCACCAACTGTTGCTGTCTGCAGTATGGCAGAGGCTTGCTAGAGACAGATGTGATGATCACACAGGACTTAAGAAATATCAGTCATGACTTGTGCATAGCACAGCTTCAGCATGAATGGTATAGGTTTTCAAAAAGCATCATGAGAAATTTGACTACTATATATGGAGCACAAATTGGAATGTAGAAGAACTGACATATTTGCATTGTTTTCTGGTTCTGGGGTTTCAGAAAAGGTTTGGCCTGATTGTCTTTTTAACATGTACAGTAACTACAGGGACCGATGCATGTAGATAAGATACTCTAAATATGTGCAGTATGCAGTTAAACCAAGCAGAGGGGTTTTACACAAAAACCTGCCGTCACCATAGACCTCAAGTCCTGCCTTGAGCATTTCAAGAGCTGTGCCAATGCTGCCCACTCAGTGTTAGCCAGGAGGTATACTACTGTTTCAAATCTGCACTAAAAGGCAGAGGTAACTAAGCACAATTACTTAAGTACTGCACTTATGGTGAGATTATTATGATCTGCTGATTTACAGCAAACACTGAAACCAGAAATTGGCATAATGAGTTCCTTACAAGGAGGCTACAACTTTCAGAATTTTCCCGCTCTAGCCTGTTTTTGTTATGTGTCCCTATAGTGAAGATGTCACAGTGGTAGTTGTCACTGTGGAGCCCACCAGCAGCACCCAGCCTGTCACAGAAAATTCAGAGTAGAGCAGGTAAAGGTAGAGCAGAATGACAGGAAGTAATGACAGATGATACAAAGGACCAAGCATAACAACTATTCCAACGACTGAGATGGGCTGCATGTGCATATTTTTGAACCTACAAGTTGGAGTGAGTTGTGTGTTTAGTGTACAGTAAGTCACATGCGATAGTAACAGTCTCCTTGTCTGTGGTGTTGACTCTGCCACTAAGTTCAGGATTTTAAGTGATGATTTGTCTGTGGTCTTCCACTGAACCCTGTTGTTGTATAAAAGCTTCCTGTGTGTTTCTTTACTCAACCGCAGAGTTATGCCATATCCAACACACCATATTTAAGAAAAACAGAGGTCTTGCATCTTGAGATCTTGCTTTACTCTCCTGAGGTGTTAGCATAGTTTCCGAACAAAATTGGTATGGTGTGTTCACTGGATTACACAGTTCTGCTAAAATGCCATAAAGTATGACAGAAAGGTTGACAGTTGTCATTATGTTGTGTAGTTACACAGTAAAGTAAATTGCAAACAACACATGCAACTGTTGTCTAGTCAGTGTGGTCTCTTGACATGTTTTGCTTGAATAATGATTGGATTCTCAAGTCATTGAACCTTAATCCTGATTTCAAGTAGGTGATGCATTTCACACAGTTGCGGTTAAATGACTCATTCACAGTATTTTTATACCAAACACAGGTACTAATTTTGATTCCTGTGTTTGTGTTCCTGGTCTGTGTTTTTCCATGATCGTCGTCCTGCAGTGATTCCACAACAAGCTATTAGCTCAGCCTCTCAGCAGCCAGTGTTAATGGGAGTGAGTCAGCAAATGATGCTCACAAAACCTGCTCATGGACCGGGGGAAGGCTGACAGCAGTCTGGGAGGTCAGGTGTAAAGCATCAAGAACAGCCATAGGATGCCAACAGATCAGTGCTAAGTATTCTGATACTGGACCGAACAAAGCCCATCATACACACAGTCACATATCATACACACAAAATATATTTGAGTGTGGCTCAGATTGGGGCGGCTGTGGCTCAGGAGGTAGAGAGGGTCGTTTCCTAACCGGCGGATTAGCGGTTCGATTCCCGGCTTGTCCAGTCAACATGTTGAAGTGTCCTTGAGCAAGACACTGAACCCCCAGTTGCTCCTGGTGATGTCACTGGTTTGGGAGTGTGAATGGCCAAATATTATGAAAGCGCTTTGAGTGTGCTGTAAAAGCATAGAAAGGCACTATACAAGTATAAGACCATTTACTGACTGGGCATCTTTTGGCCTTTAAACAACTAATTTATCCCTTTGACACTGTAGTTCAGTGGTGACATCAAAGAGAAATTTAACAGTTGCTTTTGGGAAAACAGACATTATGCACTTTCAGTCATAAAACCAGCAGGGAGTTTTATTCACCTACACTGTTGATATTGAACACACCTTTCAGACATCAGCCATAACAGTTATTTTTAATAAACTTGTGCTTTGAAATAAAGAACTCAGTCAATTAAAAGCCTGTTTATTGCAGTGCGTGCCAGTCAAAAATTCAGACTGTCAATGTGTCAAAGCAGCAATACACAGTCACAGCATCCCAGCAAGTCACCTCTCAGAGGAGCCAAACCAGTAGTGTGCTGTGAATCCTGTGGAAGGAAATACAGTTGGCATGTGGACTACTGGAACCAGCTGTTGTTTACTAGCTACAGTATGAGCGAGGGATTGTCGTGAATAGATTTCACAGAGGCAGGGATGTGTGTAACACACCTGCATACACCCCACTTTGTTTTGCACTTGTCAGCTGGCTAAAATTAGAGTGTTAACCAATACAGCCTCTGAGGAGGAATGCCACAACACAGTGTTGATAAGATGAAGGTTTGGTAGTCCTGGTTGTGTTAATCAGTGATCCACTGACCCATTTAACAAGTGGCTGGCCTGACAACTGATGGTGCGTTTGTGGGACAGCTCTGATAGTGTAGGAGGACAATGCTAAATAGAGCAAACATCATTCTTCAGTGTTTAAATAACAAAAACAAAACTAAGAGAGCATAGGATGAATAATTCTGGTCTTTAGAGCATTCAGATACAAATATTTTCTATTATGAAAATGAATTCTAGCTCTTTGGGGCTCACTTATTGACCCTTTAGCTGTTCCGTGTGGCACTTATGACATCTCAATAGCCATTAGCTGGGTACTTACCCAGGACCACAGCTAATGACAGAGAAGATATGTCTCCTGACTTACTATAAAGCTGCAGCCCAGCTCTGGTCAAATGAAAATTAAAATTTTTTTATAACTTGGGTGTTATTTTTGTTTTGACCAAATTGTCTGAACATTTTACCCACCAGCTACATTGCTGTCATCTGGAGACTGAGTGACATCACTAGAACAATTCACATGATCAGATAATCATACAGGTTTTAAACACTTTTCACTGGTTTTAACTAAAGATATCACTTTATATTTAAGAGTCTAGCTACAGTACTTTTAAAAAATTTATTTTCCTCATGCAGTGACAAGCAAGCTCAGTGCTTGGTGCCTGAGATTTGCCAGAAATGTTCATTAAATTCCATCAAAGCTGTGGGAGTTGTGGGATGATGTTCTGCATAGCAATGAATGTTGCATAAGAGACTGGGTAATTGTGTCACACTGTTGGTCAAACAATTGTGCGTGTATTCATACTACATGTTACCTGAGAATATATGTTGTGAGTCTGCCAGTTGTTCCTCGTGCACACACAGAGCGTGAAGATTGACTGATCATGATGAAGAACTGAAACCAAGTGTGTTGCTATCAGCTTATGCAGAAATATCAAGAATTAGACACGGTTTTAAAGCCCCGCAGTTCTAAAGAGGAAGTATAGACACACTGGTACAAATTTGAAACCACACTGTGTGTATTCATTATATTTACAACAACCATTTTGTCATCACAGAAGGTCTAAGGCTGTTCTGTCCACATTCCCATGATGACAGATCAATTTCCAATTCTAAAGTGAATAAATGCAGTAGGCTTGTGAAAAACCCCAAGGCTCATGAAATAACTGTGGTTATTGTTTCCCCCCAACAAGATGCTTTGTCCTCGGACAAATTCATGCAGAATGTTTTTAGATTTAATTTCTGCTTTTTTCTCAAAATAGAACACCTTAAACATATCCAACAGATTTAATCTGCAAACGGGCTGACAAGTTTGATATACTGACAGAAAATGTGTCACATCTTCACAATTGGCATTAAACTGAACAACAGCATTTGGAGAACTGTTACAGTTCAGCTTATTTTCAGCACATAAGATACCAAGGACAAGATGCACACAAATTATAAGAATCATGACTGACAAAACTCAAACCACAGGGTCACTACATGGTAAAATACAGTAGCATATGCATTTCATTACAACTGCATTTCTGCACAGAACATAAAGGTGTTCTTTGGCTGCTAATTGTACCACAAAATCTGATGTTTGTGTAATGATACTGCATCTGCAGAGCTGCTCACTGGAGGATTATGTTCATTCCACAACAACCTACATGTAGTAGCTCACTGAAAGAGAACTTGGATCATTCAGAATTATGTACTCACATTTTTACAGTATAAACATGTACACACATTCATTTATGGAACAACTCCAATACTAACGCTATATTTAATACCTACATAAACGTCTCCGCCACTTGTTATCTTGATGCAGGAAACCTATTTTCTCATACTTTGTGCTTCAGGGCCACTGCAAAGTGAAATGAGTTCCTATGCATCAAGTTGTATATTTTGTGTAATACAGTGTCAAGTGGTTTTTTTTTTTAGATAAACTTGCCCAGCGCTAAATGTACCAATAAGTCTGATATGTGTTCTGTAATGCCATGACAGAACTATGACTTGCTATGAAAATGAGCCACAGTGTTAAGAGATCTGCCTCAGGCAAGTTAACAACATGCTCTCTCTCGTTTTCTCCCCTCTCCCTGTGTTTTACTTTCTTTGTTTCCATTTTCCTCACTCTTCATTCTTTTTCCCACACTCTCATGCATTCTGTTTGTGTCTCTGTCACCCATAGGTTCCAGCAGTAGATGCTCTCTGCTTCATTAGCTTGGACTCCCTGGCTGCCTCTGCTGCTGCTTGATTCACTGCACTGTGAGTGTACTCCTGTGGTTTGTGTTGATATGTTTGTCCATTTGTGTTTTGTTTGTATCTTGATAGGCTTTTCATGCTTCTTTAGTTAGCATTAGTTAGCGGTGGCAGCACCCACACTTGAATTAATGGCTTACCAAGCCCTCAGTTTATCCTCTGCAGTAGCTGCTTTCTCTGAAAAAATTTTGTGGTACACATTTGAACTGTGAGGATACATGTTTGTGACTAAAAGTTGATGCCAAGAGAGTCTGGTTACTCCCCGTGGACCATGGAGTCATGCTGTGGTTAGCCTCTCATGCTGTGTTCATTATGCTGCCCATTCCACTCTCTGCACTGCTCCACTACACTCTGGCATTTGTATGGCAGCACTGACTTTCTCCAGAACAAAAACTGTAGACACACAGCCAGAGTTTCCAGATTGAGTGACAGACTGTGATACTGTGATTGCAGTTTGCTTATTGGTGTATGAAAACAACGTCTTCAATCCATATTTGATTTGATATAAAAGTATTACAGCTGGTTTTGTATTTTTGGACAGTGGGATCTTAACAGCCACTGCCAGCTTTTCTTTGTGTCCTTTTTTGTCTTAACTCTGGTGGTTACCAGCTGTGCTCTTCCAGGTGGCTGCTTTTAGTTTTTCTTGAGAGCTTTATCTTGTGAATTGATTTTTATTCCTCTGTGTCAGTGATAGCTGCGACTCAATGTTGAACTGATCAGATTTTGGTGATCAAAGGTCATTGACCTCACATCTGTCTCATTCCTGTGAATTTGACTGGTTGGCGGAGGCATACAACCTGTGAAGTTATAATTCTAGTTTCACCATGAAAAGCTCCTTTTACATTACACATAATGATGTGATCCAGTGTCAACATTAAAATATTTGTTAGTGCAGCTTTAAATTCTTGGACATGGCTTTGTTCAGTAATAAATGTTCATCCAGCGGTGTTAACATTTACTGATTTACCATTGATGTGATTGTCATGCTTTTATTATCCAGCTAATGATCTATGTTTCCATATGTCTTACTGCCAACTGGGCAGAACGCAGCCATCTCTGTTGTCTCAGCAGTAGAGAATGTAGGATTGTAGAACTGTAGTGCGATTTGTGTGTGTGTGTGTGTGTGTGTGTGTGTGTGATTTAAGTAACAGACCTTTATTTGGAACAATGCATAGCCTCGGAAAGCCAAGTTCTGTAAGGGAAAGAAAGTCCTTTTGTCTTATGAGTTCTGCTTCTCTTTTATGAAAAACCATGGTGACTTGATATATTTCTTTCCACCATGCCAAGATAAAAAATATATATTTACATTTACAGTAATAAGCAGCAAACATTGGCTGGCAACAAAAGTCCCCCTTACAACCAGGAAGCATGTGAAATCTTTTATTTTTCATTTTCTCTTGTTTAACGAGACCCATCAGACTTGATTTCACCAACTCAAATGCCTTGGGGCTAGTTGGAGAAAGCAAGCAGGAAGCGGAGGTACTGTACCTTGTGTGAGCTGCTACACAAAGTAATCATAAGCTCTCTTTCAAAGCTTATGAGCCACATGAATCTGCTCGCTTTGTCTTCTGTGCATTTCACAGTGATGGTGGTGTATGATGGCATTAGCATGCTCCTGCTCTGCCTTCTGAGGTGTCCATTCACTTCTGCTGCTTTTGGTTTGTACTTGGCAGTCAAGAGCAGGGAGGTGTTGAGTTCAATGTAATTGGATGATGTGTTATTGCCTTTCATGCTCTTGATGCCAGCACTTCTTTCTTGGCCCATACCCCTCATAACCTTCCTCAAAGCTTCTAAGACAAAAGATTGTTCATACTTCTTCTCTTGCGTGACTCTTTTTAGTGTTTCTTTGGAGGTGACGCTTCACTGACTTGCCATTTTTTATGATACAGGTCTGGTTCACACAGCCGTTATGGCTTTTTCTTTCCAACTGTTTTATATTTGTGTACGGTATGTCTTTACCCAAAGTTTACATTTATTTTAAAAGTGAAACTCATTAAGTAGTACAGATATTTTCTGCCCATATTGAGTTTTACTCTATCAAAGTCTTTCACATTTGGGAATAAAAGTTCTGATTTCACATAACACGGAAAGACATCTGTGAATTCTTTCCAAACTGGAGCCAGATTTTAGGATTAGTATAGCCATTTTTCACAGAGCACAGTTAACAGGCAGAGAAACAGACAAAGCCATGGTTAAATCATCAGTGAAATAAGCCTCACGCAGTCCAACACTAACATGGGGAAAGGAATAGAATTCTACACTCACAAAAACGCTGTCTTCTTATTGGTACTAACTGGGAACTGTTATCAAATCTGTTCCCCCCTTCTCACATCTCCTAGAGTCGAACACTGTCACACTAACAGACAATTGCTCTTTGAAGAAAGTAGGACGGGTTTTTCCGGCAGCTTCCATTTTTTCTTGGGGCTGTTTCTGTCTTTTGTCTTCCTACAGTATATATTCTGCATATACTGTATATTCTGCTTCTCATGCATATACTGTAGGAAGACTAATTAAGGCCTGGATACGCTGGTGTTGAATGTAGAAGTATCAAGCCTAATAGTTTGTCTGTATTAAATCTTCTTGTTCTTTTTCTTGTTATTTCTTTCTACGGTGTGTATTAGTATACTGAAATAATGAAAATGCTTAATATATCTCTGCACCATCATCACAGCATCAAATCTGATTATATATAATGTACTTTGTGGAGCTGATCTAATTCTCATACTCTGACAACTGATTTTTCAGTTGTTAGATCTTCAGCAGAGCAAAGAAAATAGTGATGGAGAAAGCAGCGGAGAGATTGAAAGGTAAACGTTAAAATATCGTAGATATTAACACAGTAACAGTATATTCCTTGACAGGAAGTAAACACGCTGCCTGCCTTGTCTCGAAAGACTACCTGTACTAGGGCAAGGCAGACAGCTAGTGCAGGCAGTCTTGGCAAGTGCATGCAAGTGTGATATTACTGTCCTGAGGCCAAAAGAAATTTCTCTTATCCCAACTGGTTGCTGTTCATTGCACCCCCATTGGCATCCCAGGAATATCCAGCTCTCAGTGCAATCCTGCCTACCCTCGATGCTTCCTGGTGCCAAACAAGCCTGTCTTCTGCAGGGTGGAGGGAGTAGAAGTGGGAAGGATGTTATTCAGGCAGGCAAAAACTCTTCATAAGCTTTCCACAGTGATCAGCAGCCTGCCCCTGGCTAATTGCCGTGTCATTTATACAGCAGAGTGTGAGCGAGTGAAACTGAGAGAGTGAAAGTGAATGAGTACATGTGTTGGTGTGGCAGTGTGAGTGAGACAGAGAAGAGAAAGAAATGTGTGAAAGAGAGGGAAAGAATCTAGCATGCTTGTTATTTATAGCCCAACAGCAGGATTGTACATTAATAACCTGCTACAGTGGTGCGGTTGTGTGTAGTAATTGAAGGTTTGGCTCTTTCAGTTTGTAGATTATATGACATGTGTGGGCATTTCCTCCTTTTCCCATGACCAGCACATTAACTTGGTGTGTTACAATGGTCTTTCTCTGCCTTTCTGACCTTGTGTTACATGGATTAGATTAATAAACATGGCCAAAGAAGCATGGCTCGTGTGACCAGGGCAATCAAAACGCCTGAGGGCAGAGTCTAGATCAGTTTTACTACACTCCTTGACTGTTTTCTTGTTAAAGGCTTCTTTTTTGTCCTCTGTTGTTTTGCCACCACTTGGGATTTATGATATAGCGTTAAAGGAAAAACAACTACTCTACCATAATATAGAATTTGCACATGACTTTGGACATAAATGTCTCTCCAGCAGCTAAAAAATGGAAGTACAGAGAGCCAAGTTTCTAATCTGTAATGATATCAAGATTTGTGATATCAGGTTGTATCATTTTATATGTTTACAAGAGTAAAATGAGTTTATGAACACCAAGACAACATGCATTGTGATATCCAATAATCTCATACTGAAATAAGGATATTTGTCTTTTTCCTTGGTCCTTTAAATTAACATCAGGCTGTTCTAGACAGTGGAATATTCACAGTTAACAAGAAAAACAATGCTGTGTTTCTAAACTGAGCAGCAACACTAACAAGATTACAGTATACAATATATTTTGTATTACTTTACATAAGCTCTATTGTAATACAGTTACAGTACGATATATCTTATGATCACCATATATTATGCATTTGTATTTACTGTACATAGCCAGGCCCTGCTGGATATTGCTACATCCAGCTTCTTAAAACATACTGTTAAATGTGATGCATATTTTAGCAGCTGTGTTTTGATACTTCACAGCTTCATTAATATACCATCATGAGTTTTACTTTGAGTACAGTATAGGTATCCAAAAGGTCAGTATTTGTTTTTGGAAAGAAAATTCTGGATTTGCATCTCTTCGGAGTGTTTTCTCTGGGTGTCCATAAATCTGTGTGGTGTCGTTGTGTATATGATGCTCGCCCATACATCTGGCTGCGGCTGCTTTGCCTCTTGGCTAGTTTTCTCCTGGAGGCCATTGGCTTGGTCCCCAGACACCTGCACTGGCTCTTTCCCAGGCCAGACTGAAACAACTCTCCCAGAGCGTGCACAGTCCCAAACATTGCACTGGAATGTTGTCGCTGTTTTTGTTTCCGTTTTGATTTGCTCTTTGTTATTGTTTCTGCTACCGACTCTCTCTCTCTCTTCCTCTCTGTGTCACTTGAATAAGATGAGGAGAATGAGACATCCTATGTACGTACAGTACACATGTTCCTACACTCACAGCTAATGTAGTCACTATGGTGCTTTTGTTTCTTTGCTGTTTTACACGTAGGTGTCGCTTTAGACATCAGCTTTCTGGAAAAGATGGTAGCTGAAGGCAAATACTAAGTGTCATTAGAGAGCTGCCCAATGGATATGTTGAAATTAAACTGCGTTCCACCATCTTGTGGGTTTGTTACCACTGTAGTCAGGACATTGTTTTGACAGTATCATCTAGTTTTGCATTGCTTGTTCCAAGTTTTCAAATTACAGGTTATCACGTTAGTCATCACTGTCTGTCAGCACAGCTGCCAAAAGGCCTTGTGCAGTCCATGTTTTTAGTGAGTTGACTCTAAGAAGACTTGATGCTTGAAAGAACTAGAGGATGCCTAGTAAATGTTGCAGTTAAAATGCATGCTCAGATTGCAAACGACTGAATTTGCTCATTCCATTTCACAGTAAAAATGCAGGTATTCACACACAGAGCAGTTTCATTACACACAGCAAATATTCTTTCTGCAATGTATATGGTTGATGGTACATCTTTAGCAGCAATATATTTCACCTGTTCAATGAATATAGAACAAAACCAGTATCTACACCCCAACCATTCGTTTAAAGCTCAACTTTAGCCGTCACAAATTGAAAGCTCACACAAGTGAAACAAATGTCTTCCCTTCAAATATAAAATAGACAGTAGTGTTTCACTGGTGAGAAACAAAGCACCGAGGTGTCACATGCATTATCTTTTAATATTGTCTAACACCTGGAAATAGAGACATTCATACCTCTAATTTCGCCTCACTCCCAAATACATTAATTGATACAACAAGGGATACAACCAGAGCACAGAAAGCATCCTGGCTGTTCTAAACTGCATCATTAAATTATGCTTAGTTGTAGTTCTTTAGTGCTTGTTAATAACATATGCCATAGTTAAAGGGATTGTTTGTTATTTTGGCCTGCTTTAAAGGCTTAGTGCCAATTCAGTGAGCCTGATTTACCTACAGGCACCTGAACCCCTTTGTGCACACAAAACAGTTGCTGCAAACACTTTTGCACAAACTTACACACACACACAGAGCCAGCCATCTTGCCATTTAGTACATCACAGTGGATTCAGTCCATTACCCTCAGCTCATCTTGTGTTTCATGAATATGGATGAGCCCTTGATGCAGCATGAACACTGTAAAGACCAATTCACAAGGAAATTCATTTCTCAAGCATTTTTAAGTCATCTTAAGTGTCATTTCACAATGTTAGGTTTTCATATCATCTGTGGCTTTACAGTGGATAGTATAATAATCGATGGGGGAGTCGAGGGGGCCAAGTTTGCTAGACCACATACAAAACCTGACCGCAACAATCTGTTGTTCACAGACGTTAAAACTTTGCTCCATGTCACTGGTGACATACTCTATTACAAATGGGGGGGGGAGTGTTCCACCACCTGTGGCAAACTGATGTAAGATGGTTTCTTGACTGTCATTGCGGGTTCTTCTGGACTTATACACCAGGTCGTATAAGATGCAAGAATGCATTAAGCCAGAAATTGTCTCAGTCTATGAAAAAGTTGCAGCTCAGATGATGCAGAGAGTTTTTTGTGTCTTCTCTCACTTCCTTTTTCTTGTCTGGCTTCCTTGGTGGTCTGTTGTCAGCTCACTGGCTTGTTTGGACTGTGAAAGTAACTCACAGGGGATGTTCTGTAGATTACACACCACGTCATTCACTGCTACTCAGACACAGTTAACTCTGCTTTAGTTAGCATTGTCTGAGTCATGCATTTAAACTAGTTTGCTCTCTGTAACATAACGTGCAACTCACCTAAACTTTAATAGCATGATTTACATGTTGATATGTAACCAAATCAGTGAACTTGAGACACAATCTCTTCAGCTAATACTGTACATCTCAATTGCAAGCTGGCTGCTTGTAATGCCTGGCCATTTATCTACTCTGTGGAACTTTCATCTTTTTAATGGGATTCACCAGTCACTGGGAGAATCCATGTTTCATTCATCTGGCCTTTGGTTTAATTGGTACTTATGAACATCTCTCTCACAAAGATCAAAAATAAGACCCGATGACTCTAATTGGTGATGCCACCCTGGAGCTCCTACATTCACTATAAGCTACTGGCTCATATTTTAGAGTAAGTGTTTGTTTCAGTCATTACAGCACAAAGTAGGATCAGCCATTTTCTCTTTCTGAGTCTGTCAGCTTTTAGGTTTTCTCTCTCAACAGAGAAAAAGTCACTAACTAGAGAAGAACCAGTCTGTTCTTTAATTCATAAATCAAAGAAATGAACAGCTGATTTTATTTAAAAAGTTCAGTTGAGGGACTAAGGGGAGGCAGACTTGAAGGAAAGCTTCTTGAAAGTGTAGAGATGTACACGGAATCATTTTGGCAGCATCTCTCTTTGGACACAAGTTGAAATTAGGTAGAAATTGGGAACAATGTGGAACAAGTCAGCGGTGACTCGCAATGGATTTTCTCATGAAATTGAAAGCTGTTTGGCATGCCCCCCCACACACACAACAGTCTCTCACACGCACACGGCTCAGGAAAATGTTGCTGAACTTGTCAGTCATATGCTATAGGTTGTGTCATTTCACATTACTTGTCCTGAACTGAATCTTTTTAGCCAACGACTTGTTACACACCATCAGCGCCCATGACTAAGTGAAGGGATTAGTCAATGGCAACCGTGAACTGTACTTGTGGTGACATTGCTAGAATAGCTGGGAGATATGTTTCAGGGTCGTCACTTTATATCCCTGGATGAGCTGAGAAAATCTGGAAAAAGGAGGCAATAAGTGCAGCTGCACTTCATTTACTGCTGTCAGAGTGTCTTTCACAAAATGCTGAACTGCTGCTCAGAGCCTGTAGTTGTACACACTCCCAACTGTGGCTGTGCACAATATCCCCTGCCAATGCCCACGTAACGTGATTTATGGATTGGTAGGCTGGGTACGGAATACATTTATATGCCATTAGGACCCATTAGAGACAGATCTATAAAGTGTCCCCACCGATTTATCAGTCAGTTTTACCTCATTACAGAAATGTTAGTATCTGCGTACGTCGACTGATCAGTAAGAAATTGCAGTACAGGAATGAGATAATTCAGAAATGTTGTCACATAGTTTGTCCATCACATAGAACTGACAAATAAATAGTTTATGGTCCTGCTAGGTAAATATCTAAAGTATGTTCTCTAGTTTATCAAAAAGATCTAAAAACTGTTGAAAAATGATACAGTTGCCTATACAATATAAGACAGAAATAATAATGTATTGGGATTTATTTATTTCTTGTGTGCTGCACTCAGTTTTGATCAGACATACTAATTTTAGTTTCTCATGATTGTAGTTGATGGACATTATAAATCGTGTGTATACCATAGTATTAAATGGGATTTGTTGCCTGTTACGTCACCAACAGTAATGCAGAGTGCGACTCTTGGCTTATTTTTGCTTCTATCTCAAATCACAACTTGAAAACTTTTGATATATCACTAAGAATAAATGACATTTAAAGAACTAGTGATGGCACACGCTAGCTTCCTGGCGCCTTCACAAACTGAGTACACAGCTTTCTCTCCCAGTCCAGCTTCATGCTCTGCAATTCTGTTCCAATTTCATATCTGTTCTGCCCTTGTCTATCCCACTGCGACAACTGTCTCGTCATTCAAACCCTCTCCTGTGAAGCAGCAGAAAATCCCATATCCCATCTCCTGATGGCTTCAGCTTTCAGCCTCGGTTATTCCACGGTTATGTACCAGGCTCATCGAGCTTCCACTCCCTCTGTATGAACGTGCTCTGGGTGGGAAATGAGCTCCTGTCCTCAGAATGCTGACTTTTCTCAGGGGAGAAACATTGCCTCTCTGTGGAGAGGTGGGTGTAGTTGAATCCTGATTTGAAATTTCAAAGCGAGCTTTCTGTCTCTGGCTATGCGGCCTCACATCTTTGTTTCTCAGTCTCTCTGTCTCTTATTCTTTTCAAGGGTCTGTGCTTCCTTGTTTTCTGTTCTCCATGTTTTACCCATTCACTAGCACCGCATGTCTCAGCATCATCATTTTAAGCTTTAGTCTTTGCTGAACAGCTTGTCCCCTGTGGGCATGTTGTCCTTTCAATGTCATCAGGAGTTTACATGATTTCCATACGGACGACAAAAACTATGTGAAGTGCACCTTTACACGTCAGGCTCTGCCGTTTGTTGTCAGCTGCTTTGTGAGTGACCCAACATCCTATAAAGCCTCCTGTTGAAAGCTGAAAATTAAATCACTGACTTAAAATCACATGTAAATGTGATGTAAAAAAACACCTCCAGTTAAATTGGATTAGGATGTATAGTTTTAAAAAGTTTCTTGACAAGTTGCTGTCTTATTTTTCTTTTCTGTCTGACTATTGGAGGTTAAATGGAGATGAGCTAGTCATGCTGAGAGGTTGTCTTTCTAATCAGTTCTCCTATTGCACTACAATTGCAGTTGCCTTATTGCTAAGATCTGGGCTGGTTCACTGCATACTAAACTGATTTCTAAACTATTTCCTCACTTTTAAAAAGACCCACAGAGGGAAATGTTTTATGTATAAGCCTCACTAGGGGAGCGTTCGGTAAACAGAGTTGCACCTCAGAAGTTATTCTTACTCCAGTACAAATCTGGGTCTGACTTGGCAGTCTCATGGGACTTGGTCTTGGTGCTAGTAGATCCAAGCAGCAGGTGTTGTGTGATATCTTGCCTGGCACAAACATAGACTGTGTTTGCTGGTATCGGATCAGGATGGTCATGAATCAAGGGCCAACACTGCATCTCATCTGAACTGCTAACTCTGCATAAGCAAGTGTGGTTGCTGCAACAGATGCCCACCCCGGAGCTTCCCATCATGTTTGACTGTCTTTGTTTTTAACGAGGCTTTGCTTTGTTGGTTTGTGGTGTTTGTCGACTGTGTTACTTGCTTGTTATTTCCTGAGGTTTATCACTGAGAGAAAGGCGCAAGTAGTGCCACAGGATTCTCAGCATTTTAAAGGGCATATGGTAAAGAATAATGCACATAAGTGTGGACCTGCCCTGTGCACTCTGCATGTTATGTTGTGAGATTTTCTTTAAATATCTTTCTGCGTCCAACCCATAAATCAGATTCTCTGACAGTGTAGGAACGCTCACTTCACCTGTTAACACAGATTTAATAAAAAAACTTTGCATGGTGGACAGTGTTTACAAGAAGTCATACATCTAGAGGTGAAAAGCTTATTGGATTGACAAACTATTTTGATAATCAGTGAATCTTTTCAGTCATTTTTCCACCCACAAATTCTCTGATTCTAGTTTCTTACTCTTCTTACTCTTCTAGTAATTTGGGTTAAACAGGTTATTGGAATGAGTGACTTTGGGCTCTGAAATTGCAATGACATTTTATAGACAAAATCAATTTATGAAGGAAAAAAAGGCAGATTAAAATAATCATTAATTAATCATTAATTTAAGGGGTGTAATGGTTCTGAAACCGAACCCATGGATTTGATGAGCTGACGCCCGTATTAAGTTTCCAAGTCGAGGCTTGTTTTTGAAGTTTGCTGTAGAGTGTGTCTGTCTGAGTGTGGACATATCTCAGAGGACAGATGAAATGTGATAAAAAGCCTGAAGATGTACAGTTGAATAAAAAGTGAGTGGGGAGGGACATGGAGATGGAAAGAGAACTGAGTGGGAAATTTTGAGCCAGAGGGAAAAGATAAACAACAAAGAAAAACTGTGAAAGAGAGAGACCAGAGGAACAAAGAAGCGAGAAACAGTTAAGTGTGAGAAGAGGACAGACTCAGGGTCAGCTGAGGTTAACAATAGGGTTGTGTGCAGCCTCTGCACTGAAGCATCTGTAACCTTTCACCTTTTACAGCTACTTGCTGCAGAAAAAAGTGTTTGTGTGTATATCAATGTGGGTTTCCTGTCAGTAGTGGTACATAGACATTTTATCTGAGTGTTGTTTGAATCACACACAGACACTTCTCCACTGCAGCTCACAGTTCACTGATATGCTTCTTAAGATAAAAAAAATTGCAGACTTCCTCTACCAGAAAGTCCTCACACATACACTCAGACACAAGCACTGTGTGGTCCTTGCATGTAGAGCCACGCTGTGGATGTGTGCTTAAACCTAAGTATTGCTCCTCTCACCGATACTGTAGGTGAATGAGATCCAGTCGGAGACATGGCACATAACTGCTATGTAAGGGCTGGACAGACACACAAAGACATATATTTTGTGTCAAGAATGACAAACAGGCTTGCAGCAAACAAATAAAAATTCACCTCTGGACCAGTTTAAAACTAGGTGATATTTATCTAACCCCTTTTGGTGTAGTCATCCCAACTAGCTGAGGCAGAAGGCTGCCCTTCAGCAGCCTGGGGGTGTCAGGGGTTTCTTTCATTAACGGGAGTTTTTCCTCTTCATTCTCACCATATGCTTGCTCAAGGGGGATTTGTTGGGTTTCTCTGCATAATACTTTAAGGTCTAGACTGTACTATGTAAAGTGCCCAGAGATGTGTGAATTTGTGTAGTTGTGAATTGGCACTACACAAATAAAATAAAATAAAATTGAGTTGAATTGTTGAACCCCTGTTTATTGCTATGAGCAGCACCTAGTGCACACTAGTGTAAAGCAGGCTTAAACAGGAGTGATCACAATTCTTGGTTCTGTTTAAAAGCCTGGCAGTTAATAGATTTTTGGCTAAGGAAGGTAAGAAGGCTGTTCAAAAAAGTGTTCTTCCAGCTGTTGACAGCTGACTCCGGTGTTTTTCAGATCCAGGAAAAAGAAATACGACTGGAGCACATTGATTGGTTTCCTGCTTTTAATGGAGCACAACACTCAAACTATAACTATAACCTGATTATTATACCTACTGTCCTTCACCCATGTCTCCAGGTGCAGTATACTAAAGACAAATCTGAATGTGTTACTGAAACAAAATCCTACCACAACTTTCCCTTCTATAGAAATGTGCAGTGCATTGATTTATGTTGATTGTTTCCTTTTCCTACATAACCCCTCTCATCTGAGCACAAATCAATCTCATTATAGACAATACAATTATATCCTTGATAGAGAGCAGCCATGCCTCTAACCCAGACAATCATCAGTCTTTATGCATAAGGGATCCATTTAAATTAGTGGCACTAACGTCTTAGCCTCATCAAATATACACGACAGGCTAGTCAGTGATAATCAAAAACAAGGCTGAGGAGAATGAATAAGCAGATAGCAATAGGAATTGTAGCTAGCATATTTTTATGTATTTCTGAACACCCAATAAATAGTATGCATTGTTATTATTATTATATTAGCATTAATGTCTGTATCCTGTATTAGAGGTGGTTAACTGGAACAAGTATTTGACAGTCAAGTCAGAAAAAGCTGGAGAAAAGGAACAGGCAGAAATCCTGGGTAAGAAAGAACTCATGGATGTCTGCACCCTGCTTTCCATTAATAGGCTGAGGCTGGCATATCTCTCTAATCAAATATGTTGCAGAGTCACACTGCAGATACACACAAGCCTGGATCAATAAGACACTGTCAGGATTATAGAACAGTCCCAAAGAGCTAAGAAGAAAAAATGCATCATCTTTATACTAGTATTGTGTCTGTGTGTGTTTAGCATGGTTTATGTAACACATTTAATGCTACAAATGTTCTCTCTTTTTGAGGAGTTTGTATTGAAATTGATTTGCTGTATTTTATCTAAATTCTGTTGGGTTGCGCAATATCTGTTCCATAATGAAAGTAACACAAAAATAGCAGTCCTTTACTTAGCTGATGTCCCTGAATAAGAATACTTACTTTGCGTACAAACAAAAATGACAGACGATTACATAAGCAAGAGGAATTGCTTTGTTCAGAGAGTCTTTACTCCTCTGTCTGTATGATGTCTGAAGATATCATATTTTAATAATACACTCAGCACTGAGTTGTGTTAACTAAAAATACTGGACTGCATGATTTAGGAAAGGATTGTTGGGAAAATGGGGCTGTTGGTGTCCCCAAGGCATAACTTCCATCCCAGCTTAGAGGTTGTTGGGTAACAAGATTGCATTATTTTTCCATCCGCTTAATGAGAAACTAAAAACATAAGTAAACTTTACTGGATGGTGGACGGAGTGTTGTATCTGCTCTCGCTGTGGTGGTGACAAAAACTGAAATTAAAACAACTGAATTTTAATGATGGCTGACTGAAAAGTAAACTATGCCATCACTTCCATGGGAGTTACTTGTGGTGGATAAGAGTGTGATGTGTATTTCCTGATTTTTTTCAGAAGTGGAATCAGATACACAAAGGCATGAAAATCCTGAATTGTCTTAATATAATGCACTGAGCTTCTTTTCATAATTCCAAATCAACATAAACACAAAAAGAGAGCTTAATTTTGATTTCAAAAGAAAACGTCCCTCCGTCACACTTTCCAATTTCTGCCAGACAACATATAATGTAGTTATAAAGAAAGCCCTGTGCAGATATCATGAAACCAGTTCCACTTTTTCTATGTGCAAAACGTTATTGAAATATCCATTTTAATACCACCTACTTTATGCCTTTCTCTGCTGCCCATTTCAAAAAGTACAAAATGAAAAACAAAGTCTTACATTTTTCATATCATACTACATTGAAGTTGAGAAAATTATTAATTCTGCTGTAAATTAGCAAACAACAAAGTTTTACATCCAAGAAATATCTCAGTTGTTATAGACTGATTTAATTTTTTTTTGGCGGGATGAGGGGCTGTACTTTTTGTGGTCAGTGCAGTTTTGAAAGACTGCCAAAAAAATACACAGCGCTGACGTGTCACTGTGCCGGCTGGCTTAGGGCATTATTATTTGCATTCCAGTGTTTGTTTCCAGTGAGTATGAGGTGTAACAGGATAAATCTTACTCCGCCCATCACAATTTGGTCGGCAAAATTGATTCAGGACTTCCTGCTTTATTGTGTCTCGGTCTAGGAAGGGTGTTGTCATGGTAACATCTTTCTCTACAGGATGTGACATCCATGACCTTGTTGCATGAAGACAGACAGATGAAGAAGAAAAGGCAGATTCACCCATCCCTGTTAATATCAGTCCTACAGTGAGTCATAGTGCAAGCTTCATTGTGCTGGTCTGGGTCTCCCATAAAAGGACAGAATCACACATTCTGTTGCTTAAATTCATATTTATTTTGTTAAAAAAAATCATAGCAGAAGAAAGTGAAGAGAAAGAGAAAAGAAAGCATAACCAAACAAACAGAAGTGGATTCTTTATGTTTCAAAGTGTGACCTGGTGGGCTGAGAAAACAGGATGTGTCTGATGTGTACGCCTCTATGTTGAGGATCATCATCTTGCTCATTTGTCATCTAGTATGGCTGTATGCCTACACCAGCTCTTTCCATTCGATTTTGCAAGAATTCAGAGCCAAAACTACAAAAAATGTTTTACTATTCTTAAACTTTCTAATTATATGAGGTTGAAAAACTGCCTCCATGCCATTTGTTAGATTTCAGTACATGCGCACTCAGCTGAAGCACTTTGATTTTCACTTTTCATGTAACTGCTCTAGTTCATAGGATTTGGGGCTTTAAGGTTTTGATTCATTGATAATGTCAGTACCTTTCTCTCACCTAAGCCTGGCTGAAAAGCCAAAAACAACACAGGAGCAGCAATTCAGAAATAATCTCTCTTAATCCTCTTCACTTGTGCCCCTCTGCTTTTTGAATCTTTCATGTCCAGTTTGGGGTGGGAGGAAACAGATCACTGGCTCATAGGATAGATTGGATGCTAAGTAGAGAAAGTTTGCCACCTAATGGAGACAGTGTAGTACTGCCTTTTATATTTTCTTTGTTTGAGTCAGTATTTTGATGCTGTATCAACATAAATGTGTAAATAACTAGGTTTCTAACTACTCTGTGCAGTTTTAGATGAAGTATTTGTGGCCAATAAATGAAATGATTGTTTTCAATTAAATCAAAACTACATTCAAATTTTTAAAACTTTTTTTCCCTTCTGTTCTTTTTTCAGGTCCATTTCTACCCTGCATTTGAGGCTTGAGTAGCATTCATCAGTGTTGTACTATAGTTAGTTCCTGAAGCCTTTAGCTTCATGGAGGGGGTTTCCTGTCCATTGATCCAGTAGGCTGCCTTCCTCGACTAGTAGTCATGTCGGCCTGCAGCACCTTCACTGAGCACGTTTGGAAACCTGGCGAGTGCAAGAACTGCTTTAAACCTAAAAGTCTGCACTGTCTGTCTCTGAGTGGTGGGGGGAGGCCTCCCACTGAGCACAGGCCTCCAACAACTCAGCAACCAAATCAACTCCCTTCTGGGGCTAGAGCCCACCCTAACGTTACCAACAACTCCCAGAAGATTGTTAGTGGGTCTGCCCGCTCAGGACACTTCCGTCCACCGGTGGCTAAGAAGCCTACCATTGCTGTTAAGCCTACTATGATGCTGCCCTGCTCCTCTGCAGGGCTGGATTCAGATGGCAACCTGCAACGACCACCAAATGTAGTAGAACAGGGCAAAACATCAGCCTTCACAGTCTGGAGTCGAAATGGACTGAACCGTAAGAGGCCCGGTGGGCCCAGTAACAACAACGAAGAAGAAGATGCTAGTGAGGAAATTGAGGGCTATGGACAACTTTGTCCAAGGACCCCTAGTGGAAATAACAACAACAGTGGACTAACAGATGTCTTAAAGGAGATTGCTGGGTTAAGTCCTGTCCCTTGCCCCACACCCCTTTCCGGCTCCAAGGACTTATTTTGGGGGCGAATCAGTAGTTCATACCAACGGTCCATGGAAAGAGGCCTTCCAGCCTCAAGTTGTCTTGCTATTGGAAGCAGCAGTAGTGGTGGTGGCAGCACTGCTCATAAACGGGTATCTCTTAGTGACAGCACTGAGATCATTAGTACAGAGGGCGGTCGCTTTTGCTATCCAGAGTTTTCCAGTGAAGGTGAAGATGATGAGGAAGAGGAAGAGGAGGAAGACACTGAAAGGGATGATGATGAACATGAGAGCTGGGATGAAAGTGATGAAGAGTTACTTGCCATGGAGATTCGGATGAGAGGCCAACCACGATTTGCAAATTTCCGTGCTGCCACATTGTCTCCAGTCCCCTTTGCTGCAGGAAAAAAGTGGAATACAGTACCACTTCGCAACCGCTCACTACAGAGGATTTGTGCAGTGGACTATGATGATAGCTATGATGAGATCTTAAATGGCTATCCCTCCTTGGACTCCAGCGGAGCCCCTCTCCCCTATGGACCTTGTGACATGCAAGGCAGTGGTTTTCTATCAAAATCAGAGTCTACCGCTTCCCCAGAATCATCGTCATCACTCCCAGAGGATTCTCAAACAACTTCCAGCAGCGGGAGCAGTGCTCTGTGCGTTCTACGAAATGGCCTGCATTCTCCCACATCTTCTAAGGCACCTGTCTCCTGCGCTTCTCCAAAAAAGGAGCCTCTTCACCAAGCACTGAGTCCACTCAAGCTGAATGAAACACACAAGGCTGTCCTGGCCATTAGATTAGAAGATCAGGATGGTAGAGAAGGCATGCCAATGCCCCAGGCCCTTCCAGGTCAGCCTGTCACTATCAGTTTTAGTCCCACTGAGGAGCAAGCTAAACCATACCGTGTAGTGAATTTGGAGAAATCGCTGATCTGTAAGCCTTACACTGTAGTGGATGTGTCAGCATCTATGGCCAACAAAGATGAACACATTCAAGACTCTACTCCAAAACCCAAAAACCCGTCAATGCCTTCTAGCCCCACATCATTCTGTAGCACTCCTTTAGGTCAGCCCTTGATTTCAGCCTCCCCTATTTCTCCATCTTCTCCTGTGATGCCAACACCACCCACATTTACTGCTCTGCCAGGTACATCACGAAAGAAATCAGGGAGCATACGCTACCAAGAAGTGTGGACATCAAGCACAAGTCCTCGCCAAAAGATACCTAAAGTGGATCTAGGGGTTGGGAGTTATCCTGGCCCTTCCATCCCAACTCAACACCTCAATTACAAGTCAGCTCCTACTTCTCCCACTGCTGGTCTTTCTTCTTCCCAAACTGTACCTGTGAAATCCCCAAACTTATCAGAGATCAAGTTTAATAGTTTTAATAATGCAGGCATGCCTCCTTTTCCCATTATTATTCGAGATGAACCAGCCTATGCCCGCAGCTCCAAGAATGCAGTCAAGGTACCTATTGTTATCAATCCAAGTGCATACGATAACCTAGCTGTGTACAAGAGTTTCTTGGGACTCAGTGGGGAGTTGCCACAGCCGAAAGGGGTAGGTAATAGGGCAGTCAGCCATACTTATGAAGAGATTGGCTCCTCTGAGAGTGTCCAGTCCTCATCAACAGAGAAAACTATGTCTGGTAGAGGCACAGCAGAGAGATCCTCTTCTGAGGAGACTAGAGTTCTACCTGAAACCATGTCCAAAGCACCAAATTTACAATCCAGAGCAACTATAGACTCTAATACTGTGACAAGTGCTGTGATGAGCTCCACAGTTGGGACCCTCTCTCCTACTACATCAACAAATTCCCCTGCCATTGCAAACCTACCTAAAAGCAGCCCTACTACCAATGCTGTTACACGCACTTGCAAGACAACTGGAGACGCTACTTGTGGTAAAGATAATGATACAGACTTAGCTTTGTCTTCTGGGACAGTGGTAAGCTATAGGGAGGAAGCCAGTGCTGTGCTTTCACAAATTGTGGCCTCCATCCAACCTCCCCAGTCTCCTCCAGAGTCACCCTCAGCACAAACCAAGACCTTCAGTTCTGATGAACTGTATGCCCTCCCACCTGATGCCATGAAGGAGACTCTCATCCGACCTAAGCCTCTTTTTTCCTCAGCTGATGGCTGTCTTTCCAAGCCCAAGAAGGACACGCCTTTGAAAGTTTTGTCTAAATCTCAGAGTGCCTCAGCTGCTGCCCCACTCTCCAGCCCCCGATCAGAGCCCAATGCCCCCTTTCCTCCTCCTAGATCTACCTCTTCACCATACCATGCTTCTAACATCCTGCAGAAACATTTTAGCAACTGGACTAAAAGCTCTGTCACTAGTTCCCCTGTGCGACCCAGTGAGGGTGAAGGAAGTCTGGGTGGAGAGGCAAGGCGTATTTCAACAGAAAACTCCAAACCCAAACGCTGGATCTCCTTTAAGAGCTTTTTTCGTCGGCGGAAAGATGAGGATGATCAGAGAGAGAAGGTGGAGAGGGAGAAAGAGAAGGGCAATTTAGTTGGGCTTGATGGAACAGTCATTCATATTCTTCCACCACCTCCAATCCAAAGTAATCACTGGTTCACAGAGGCCAAACCAGAGGATCCCACCCAGAAGCCAACTATCATCTTCACCTACAAACCAGAGAGTGGCAGCACCCCTGGTGATGGAGAAGGAGAGCTGCGAGTACAGGAGTGCAGAGAAACTGCTCTGCTGACACCTGATGGAAGCAAGGAACCCAGACCTTTGAGCCCAGGGCCAGCACCATCCTCACACACAACTAGAGGCAATCTCACCAGGAAGGACTTCAGGTATTTGTCCAAAGTTTTATTTACTGATGCCAGTACATTAGATGATAACCCAATGATCACAGTAAAGCCTGTAAGAGCAGAACTTCATAGTAATGATTGTTCAAAACTGAGGGTTCACACAGTTGAGATTTAAATAAATAAAAAATAACATAAAGCTACTGAGGTAAGGCTTGTATTGCAAAGGACTCCCAGGTAATCTCACGGGCAACAGTGGATATGTATTTGTGTAATTATAAGGGTTAGGATTAGTGAAGATTAAAAGTAATTTGCTAGGTGTATGTACTGTATATGTGCATTAGGTAGTCCTGTATGAAGATTAACCTTGGAGGGCAATTATTTTACTGAAGCCAAAGGTTTTCAACACGTGAACATTTTAACAGGAATTGGTGAATGATAATTTGACCTACTGTAGCTGAGCATTACACAAATTCCTTTTACAATGTCTTTGTCTTTAAGATTTGTTCTGTAATTCTTAGTTATCTGTCAAATTCATTTGCACTTGTTCTGCCTACTTCACCTCTTGCTGATGTTAAAAAAAAAAAGTTTTCATGCAGTGTCCTTATTAACATTATTCACATGTATTCACTTCTGAGCACCCATGGGACCCACCTTCAAATTAAGATGCTCAGCCTTTGTCAGCCGCTTCTCCAAAGTGCCAGGGATGCTTCTCCTCCTGTCATACAGATATCTCATCACAGATAGAAAATTTAAATTTTACTTCGGCTTGCCTGCTCACACCACTTGCACAGCAGACTGCATGGACTCTACAGTTTGTGGTCTGTTCCTTAATGTCATCTATTACCTGAACAACAGCGTCTGTGCTCAGAACCTCAGTGTGTTACCGGTCATCCAACAGCCAGATCAACAACTACTCTATTAATCACTGTTTTAAAAGGCATATTCTCTTTAGTCTCTTCACACACACACACACACACACACACACACACACACACACACACAAGTAGTACATCAGTCTACTCGCACATGTTAATTATTTGCCTTTGACTTGCTGTTGCCCTTCATGTTACATTTTTTGAGGTACTTACATGCAGTGTAATGGTGCCAGATGAAAATAGCACAGATGTGGCACTTTTTTGTTCTCGATCATAAGCTTTATTGTGCTGAATGTGACTTGTTTTTGCCTTAGAAATGAAGCTACAGTAAGTGTTCTGAGATGCTCGAAGACAGATGCTGCAGTGGCCAAAAAAGTATTCATCAGGAAAGCTTTACACTGAAAGCAATGCTAAGAATGTGAACTTCCAGTCACTGGGACAGTAGGCTAGAGAACACAGTGTGAAAACAGTCCCGTTCCACGTTGTATCAACACAATAGAAGATTACTGTTTGTTGACAACAGGAAAACCACTTGAATTTCACATCCAGGTTTATGATTTGATTTTCAATGTATTAAGCTTAGTGGGGCAATAAAATCCAACCGTCTGTTTGGAAAGACTCTTTCCAGACCCCGCCCCAGATTCTAAATATTTAATCTTCCACCTCACCCTGATGTACCTGATGTACCAATAGTGATGACACACTTATTTGGTTAGAAAGTATAATTTGCTAGATTGCTGAGTTGCATTATAATGTGTTGTATTTTATATATGATGCGAACTGACTATTTAGTAAATGATTTTTAAAGCTAGCAGCAAACACTTTTATTATAAGGGGTGTTGCCAGTTTACTGAGATGATGTGCAGCTTGTTGAGATTTTCTCATTTATCTTCTCACCTGATATCTCATATTTGACCCCACCTTTACAATGATTTGAATGTGTTACTTTCCTGTTTTGGTAACTCTGCCACCATCATATTATCCATATTTTCTGTGTTCTTCTCAAAGGTGCTTGACTTTCCACCATCACTCTTTTTCATGTCATTTTTGCTCCTGTTCCATCCAAGCCTTTCTTTTGTACAGTATTTTTCTCCTTTGAGCCCCAAAACACTTTGAACTCTTATATATTTCACTTCTCTATCCTGTCAAAAGCTTGGCCCCATTCTGTCTCTTTTCTAGCTCCCCTTCTTTTCTCTCCTCCTAAAACTTTAGCTGTAGTCATCTCTTTCTTCTCCCCAGAAGTACATGTCTCTCTCACTTTATAACTGGCAGACGTATCAAGCCAGAATCCATAAGTTGTTTGAAGGATGATGGAGTAATCAGATGAAGAATAATGACATACTGTATAAACTAAGCTCATAGTATTAACCACAGTAAAATAACTGGCCTGTACCACATTTAGTCTTCAGGACTGATTTCAGCAGTGGAAATAAACTGCAGTAGTACTCATATTTAATGTTTTTCCTACTCAGTGAGCATCAGAAAATGTCGCTCAGCATTAAAATACTGATCAGGTATTCACATACAAAAATTGACATTTCGTTGTATTTCCACTAACATTTTCCTGAATCACTGAAAGCTGTTAGTGCAATTAGTTTTTGTAGTATTGTATGACACATTCACATACTGGCTACAAACATATAAGTCTGTGTGAAATTATACATTAAACAAACCAGGTTTAATACAGTATGTCACACTTTCAGCCATCTCACCTTTGGTCTACTCTGCCTTATTTTCTTTACACCTGTCTTTTACAAGCGTTCTCTTCATGACCCTGCCGTTTACAACGTTCACTGTGAGTTTGTCAGTTAGCAGCGACTTTATTCCTTTAGTGTGTTGATAGTAAATTACGGTGTGACTCAACAGTGTATTTAATGTTTATCTCAGGTACTGACTTGTGGTTTTAAGTTGACCCAGAAACAGCACATTACTAAACCTCTTCCTTGGTCTCAAAGCTTCCTTTGGTGATGTGGAGGAAGAAATAACATAATCGAAGTCTACAGGAAGAATGTGCTTGTAGAAAGTGATTACAAGCACCACACCGTGCTTCGGAGACAAATGTTAAAGGGATTGGAAGTGTTCTTATACAACCAGTTTGATTTTTATTAACTACAAGGTCCCTCCAGTTTTTCAGATAGTTGCTGCTTTGTTCAAATGAAAAGTGAAAAGATTGATTCTGTGGTTTCTAAATTTGCTATTTATTTGCTGTCTGTTTGTTGTTTGATGCCCAGAACATATTTTTAGTCCCATTTGCTTCCACTAACTGCTGACAAATAGTAATGTACTGTATGTATTCTCATGAAACAAAGTCCTTTATGTTTAGTGTTGAAAACTGCTTCTTAAAAACCTGCCCCTGGGTAAGCAGTAGGTCAGGGATTACATAATATGAACTGCTCACGCAGGTCATTCTACAGACCTTCTCTTTTTGTTGGCAGAGAAGGGGTTAACTCCGCATTGTTGTTTTTTTTTTTTTTCTTTTTTTTTTTTTGGACTGGAGCAGTTTTATTGGTTAACAGTAGGCGTGCTCTTCAGAGCTGGCAAACACATTACCTCAGGTAGGTGAGAACATTCATATAGAGAGAAACACAGGAAGACAATGAACGAACACACGCAGGAAAAGATTTTTTTGATTCTTCAGAACTTGCCAGCCTGCAATTACTGCTCTCCCTAGAATGTGAATTCACCTTTGCCTTGTATTCAAGGTTTCCAGATGGGAAACTGTGTGAGCCAGTACAGTGGGTAAGAACTGAAACCTTTTTTTTTTCATTCACACCTGTGACCATCTAGGTCATTTGAAGCCATGTTGACTTACTAGGGAGTTTCTGAGGTGATATGATTTGTGTTTTGAATCAGTGATTGTCCATTTCTTACAGCAGAGATCTGAGAAACAGTGAACTACACTGAGGCAGCTTGATGCTGTCTGAACAAGTCAGGTCCTGACACTGAAATGTGTAGCAGCCATTAAGGTGTTTTTTTGTGTCAAGGGCCTCTCAAGGCATGTATCCACATCCTGTTCATACAGGATTATTCGCTACAGATGATGCTCTTTTGGCCACTTTTATAGCTGACAGTAACCATAAATAGTTTGGTTTTCACTAGGATTAATGTTAGTCAGTTAGGTAGAGTAAGTTCATGTAGGCAGAACAGAGAAGAATAAAAGGGGAAACTGCATTAATAGGCAGTCAGGGTTCAGGCCACCAGCCTTCTGCATTGCATTATATCATACTGTACTGCTGACATGCTGTTGCATTTCTAGTTACTGTACACTCAGTCTTTAAGCCTCTGCCTTCTTACTGTTTATTTTCTAGTTGGCTCTCAACATCATTACAGGCTTTTTATAGCAACTGTCTAGTGCTAGCAAGTGCTAATGTAATGCACTGAGGCAGCTTGGAGGCTATTGATCGGGTCTTTAAAAGAGACTGAGAGAGCTTATGGCCGACAAAGACAGGCCATAAACATGTCAGATCTGATGCGGTCCTGAGACACGGTGTCCCAAGGTCCCTGAGGTATAAGACAGACATGTGAGCAGCTTTTTTTTTTTTTTACCAAGTGCTCACTTTTCTATCAAGTCATAGTCAGAATAATGCAAATAATACTTGTGTTCATTGTCTCCAACATGCCTGTGCAGTAACAATTCCAGGAAATGATCAATTTTAAGCTAAATTTAATGTCCCATCAAGTCCTGTGAAGGCTTTAGCACTTGATTTTACACTCTGTGAATAACTGCCCAGTTTGTTTGTGGTAGAGGAATTTCAGCTCATTCTACTAGTTCACTAGATGCTGTGAAAAGTGTGCTACAGACCCCAAACTTTCACATGCAGAGGCCTCTATGGTGTCATGACCTGTACTTTTTCTTGACTGGGACTTTTATCTATGATCACATAAATCATTAGTCATATTAGGAGTTTGTGTAATCAGCATTACTGTCAAAGGAAGTGACATACCTGGGTCGAGATAATACAGCCAAAAGGTTCCACCCATCACAGTGCCTGTGGCTATGAAATCAGCCTTTTTTTAGTTATTCAAGGAAAGAGACAGAAATGATAAATAAGATCCAAGTGCATTACAGCAGTGCCAGAATAATATGACACCAAAAGAGCATCTCAGATTTAGATGGCAGGGCCAGCCACTTACATAAATCTTAGATAGCAGGTACTTTGTGTATCACAACGATGTAATACCTACAGTAGTTCAGAATGTCACCCAACCTGGGCGATCATAACCCAGTTCACCCGAGGCTGTAATTTGTCACACAGGTCACATTGAAAGGCCATGGCTGACCTGTTACCAGATCAGGGGTTAACATCCAGGTTGCTTTGAGTGTTCTGTTTACTGTGATCAGAGAGGCAGACGATCCCAGATGGCTCCTAATGGAATAGCATCTGTTGAGCTTTATTTAGCGTAGAGCTGAGACAGGCAGTTATCCAGGTGACAGTGGAGAAAAAATCAGGTTGTGTTGTGATATTTTAGTTAACTTGAATTAAAACTGAAAGATTTGTGGAACAAAACACTTTTAGAAGCTGTTTGTTTTTGCTTTTATTATATGAATCGACTAGCTACATTTGGAAATGCTATTTCAGTTAATCACATATTCAAGAAAGGCCTGTAGCTGGGCTGCATATAAGATGTGTTTAGCCTTTATTGTTACATTTTCAAAATTCCACTTCCTTTATAAGAGACATATGTGGAAGATCATCTCTGGCAGCAACAAGCTACAATATACAAGCATCTCTGGGGCTTTAGCACTGTGCCTGAAGTCACTCTGTGCAGTTGATAACACACCCTGAGTAACTATAAGATAATATGACTCAGATATGAAGTGTCCACAACTCATTTGTACAGTATGAAGCTATGGCTCCCTGTTGTAATAGAACTTTATACTGTATATTCATCTGCTGTAAGTCATTCTGAAGAGCTTTGTTATAACAGAGACATAAAATGCAGCAGATCTTTAAGAGGACAGACATTGTGTTTCATAATTTAATGCTTATATAAATTTCTTGAGGTGATATTGTTACTGCACTTTTAATATGTCGGTCAAGAAACAACTTTTGTTCTTTTTAGGTGGATGTGTTAGTTTATTCTTAAGTACAACCAGATTTCTTCATTACACTCTTACAGTTTTGTTATTAAAAGTGTTTAATGAAAAAAAAAAGTCAGCTAACAATCACATTTAAGTCTGCCACCTTATTACCACATCATCTCACCTCTTTAAATTCCTCAAATCATAACCACTTTCAGTCAGAGAGGAGTCTTTCAAACAAATGATCACAAACAATTCTATCCCGTTTTGCTGTTTTCTTCCATCTTTCCTTAGTTTCTACCCCCCCCCCCCCCCCCAACTTACAGCTCTGCTGTCTCCAATTCATCACTTGCTGAGAAAGATGAAGTGAGCTGATGAAGTAAAGCAGACACTGATTTGAGAGAGTGAAAAGAATAGAGTGACCAGATAACAACACCGTTGTATGTGTTTTCATTTCCTGTGATGTTAGATAAAGTGATCCTTCATAGGCAGAATGAAGACCTTATCAAAAGCAGATCATTTATCATCTATGAACACTTCATGGTGGAGCTCACCATCTTCCTGTTTCTTTTTGACTTGCTTTGCTGACTTAAACCTTATCATAAACAGAATAATGAACAAAATCAAGGTGCTGGGAAATGCTATCAGAAAGGAGAATAGAAATAATTTTTTAAGTAATGAGCCATAGTGACTGTTAACGAACCAAGTATTCCACATTTTTGTAACTAACCAAGCCATCCTTTCTCTGTCATGTGCAGCCAGGTACCAGTCAGTGGCAGCGGCCCCAGAGATCGGGAACTGCCCGATGTCACCTCCCTCCCTGCCAAAGTTAATCTGGGGCTGGTGCTTGGGGAGAGTGAGGATGGCCATGGCAACCAGCTTGCTGTACCAACTTCAGCAAGTGAGGGCAGCGCCAGCCTTGGAGAACCAGAGGATGATGGGAATCACTCCCATCCCTCCCACTCTCGTTCTTCCAGCCAGTGCAGTGCCACATACAGCAATCTGGGTAAGAAAGACGCAAAATGGTTATGGTTTCTTAAACTTAAGGGCACAAGGGTGGATTAGTGCTGTGGATAGCTGACCTAAAGCTTTAAGCATGCACCTAAAACAGTACTATACTGTGTGTGCGCAAGTGAGGTTACCACAAATTCTGTGAGCTTTGTTGTCTAAATGATCATTGGTCCTTCTGTATAGCACCGATGTTCTGTTAATAAACACTAACACTACCACTACTACATGCATTAAATGATTTTACGCCACAGTGGTTCCAAGTGTTTGTAGTTTATGGTGAACAAGGTTTTCTTTAGAAAATGTTTCTCAGAAAGAATGTTGGAGAGAAAAATGAGTTGCAAATAAACTGCTGATGGCGAGGTCAAAGTATGTTCATCTCTAGGAAACAGAATACATCTCCTTCCTGAGCACAACCTCCTCTGAAACACAGCTGGAGCTCAGAATCTTGACACGTCTTGTCACCCACAGCCTGTAAGTTAGAATTTAGAATAACATTTCTCAAGGATCTTCTCCTTTTGTTGTGTTTCTGAAAACTGTATTTGATGTGATTGACCAGCTTGTGCAAGGTTTACACTAATACCTACATTATAAGAACATATATTGTTGTCTGCTCCATTATTCTGCATGGAGATGAGGTTTCAAACAATGTGCTGGCTTTTATTGGTTTAAGTGGTTAAAAATGAAATTGTGAGGAAAAACGTAGCAAATATTAGAGGGGAAACTATTTAAAACCTAGCTTCTTGATATTTTTGTCTCAGCATCACATGACAGTTTCAGACATAGTCTTTAAACAAAAAGAGAAATTATCTATATTAAATGGAAGATAATACTTCAGCCTGTACCATTACATTCCTCCAGTACCATGATGCAAAGTCCCTGTTCTGGAGCCTGTTTGTGACAACTTGGCAGTGAACGTTTCATCATCAGATTTTGTCAGCAGCTCAGGACGACAGGTTCAGCGCTGGCGGAATGATGAGCACATTAAAACCAGGCTTATGCAGCAGTGTGTGGAGGACGATGTAGTATAGAGTAGACACAGCTTTCCAAACATAGCTGGACAGCTACAACACAAAGCTCTCTGTGTGGGAAAAGATCTCACTGTGATCAAGTGGTGTGTGAGAATGAAAGAAATAGAAACAAAGTGATAGGGTGAGGAGTGTGAGTTTGTGGAGCAGAACCACTGCTGAGGTGTTTCACAGTGTATTTCAACGTGGTCTTCAGACTCATCAGAGGCAGAGTGTTTGTGTATCATTGTTGCCCTAATTAGGCTCTTGTTTTGTTTAGTTTTACAAGTGTATGTGTAAACTGGGTATACTGTGTGTGTGTGTGTGTGTGTGTGTGTGTGTGTGTGTGTGTGATGCCCAGAATGGACACTAACTCTGTGGATGGTTATACTGTGAATTTGCTAAAAGCTCCCTGGATGATGCATGATGAGGTGCCTGCAGCCTCAACATGCTCTTCTGCAGTAGTACATGCTGTTAATGAGGAACAACACAAGTGAGTGTTTGTATGTTTGCCTGCCTGCAGTCATTGTACAGAATGTCGGTTTTGTTTTGGAGTGTGGGCGTGGCTTTGAAGATTAAGAATCAGCCACTGAGCATGATGCCTGTTTTTAAGTTTCCAATCTGTCTCATCTTTTCTACATGTTTCAGAAATGATTTGCTTTTCCTCTCTGTGTGCTTTTCACGTTTGGCTGCAGTAGTGTTCTCTCTTCACACATTCACTTTTCAAGCTTAAGTGTCTCTCTCTCACTTGCTATATACAGTATACACACACTCGTGCTTTAATCAGAGCATCAGGCAGTGGGGGGCAGAGCGCTCACTGCTTCATTCCCTGAGAAATACACAGTATTGGTGGGAGCGTAGAGTCTGCCTGTTGGCGCCAGCAGCTCCGCGTACAAGTATCCTCTAAGGTATGGAAGAAGAGAAAAGCATTTCACTCTGCTGTGCCGCATTTACCTGAAAACTTTAAGGCATTAGTGGAATTGAGGTAGGCTTCTTTCTCCTCCCTGTCTGTCTGTACTCGTCTTTCGTCACCTGTCTGTTTCTGTTGTCAGGTGTCTCCTGTTCACACCCTTGCTTCTGTGTTTCTCTGTCACCTCCTTCACTTTGACCACCTCTAGCCACTCCACTGCACTCGCTTCATCCCACCCCAATTATTCCTTCTATCTTTCCCATCACCTGCTCTTTTTGCAGTGTCAGACTTAGTTTTATTGTGACACAATTGCTGCAATAATCACTTTGCTGCAGCAACAAGTTCTTTTATCTCCTTACAAACAAATACTGGAAAATATCTGTTTACTGGGATTGTGAATGGGATGCCTTATCTGGAATTCTTGTAATTGTTTTATGTACAGGAGCTCAGGATTTTTTGGATTTGAAAGTGCCTTAGCTTGATTATAATCAGCCTAAGAGGAGGTGTTAAAACCGTAAATGAATTTGGGACATAGTTTTGATTTATATGCTAAATCTGTCTAAAGAGAGAGGAAATCATTAACCCAACCCTGCTAGACAATGTGTGTAACAAGCCATGTGTCAGTTCTTTAATATTTGCATTGATAATGTGACAATCAGCGGCAGAGCGAATGTGATGCCTCTACGTTTGCATGTAGTGGTACCCAGGTTTGGGCTGAGGACACTGACAGCAGAAGCTAAATAGCTGTGTCAGGCACATTAGGTTCTGTGTTCCACGGAAGAGGAATTCATCTTTCCCACTGTCATTAGTTACAATGTTTAATTGAATTGCCAGACACAGATACAAGGTTAAATTTAATCATCTGACCCTTCACAGTAACATTACAGCATGTTTTGTTGTTGTGTCAAAAGTCAATTTGATTGAAATTTAGCTTCTCAAGTGTCGAAAATTACATTTGAAGATTTGACTAATTTAATTTCATGTTTTTCTGTTAATTGTAAGGTGATATATTAGGTTATCTCCCCACGCCAGTTGTTATACTAGCATTTTCTATTATGATTACACCAAATATATTCTTGATTTTAAGTGAAGTGACAGTCACAGACCGAGGTAGTGCTGTGTAACTGCTGCAGTAGAAGAACCCTACGACCGGATGGGTGTGAGGTTGGTTTTCTTGGATGGATTACTTCAGATTGGTGGAGCAACACATTCAAAATCTTCATTCCTGGGAGGATTTACAAGACTCATTAACTTCATCCTGGCTGCTTTTTTTAAAGGCTTCTACTGCTTTCTTAAGTTGATGGCAGCATGATGCACACGTGAGAAGTTACCAGTAGGAGTTTTATCATCAGTAGCATTGTGCTGCCATGCAAAGAGAAGTGGTTTGTTTAAGCAGATTCCTTTTTTCCTGTGGGGATGAGAGAAGTAATTTCTCAGAGGATGTAATTTTGAAAGCCTCCATCTTAGAACACTCAGCAGTCTCTCATCCTAATCTTTCAAGAAACTGGGGTGTTCCCTGGTGAGTTAAAAGCTCAGGCTTGCCTGTGACCTTGTACGCCCATTCAGTTAACGCTATCACGCTGTTTCATTGCTATCGTGCAAGTGGCATGAAGCCTCTGTTCTTTTCATCTTATCAGGCACTTGTGTGTGTGGCCTATATGCCTCTGTGGTCCTCACTTCCAGACAACAGTGAGGGAGTCCAATAAACCCGTCAGTTCCTTCCCACCACCATCTCAGAAAAATAAGGTCACTTCAGTCCACTGATAAATGTGCTCTCCACGCTGCCTCTTTAAGCCTCACTGAGAACAGAGCTACAGATTGAGCCAGGCAGCTGGACGGTTGGAGGGACGACCTGTGCCCAGCTGTCCTCCCCCCCGGCATGAATTCTCCTTAGGACCACCAGCTCCCTCACGTGCTGTAGCACACAACCCCGTGTCAGCCTCTTGTCCAGACAGCAACCCAGTGGGCGGCTGTGAACGTTTTTTTATAATGAATGATTTTACAATATGTCTACAGGAAAACAAATCAAAATCAAAACTTGTAAGTAAAATTGGAAGTGAAAGCAAGTTGCTAAATCTCAGAAGGATGACCTCACTGTTTTGCTTTCCTTTATTTACTATAATCAATCAGACCTCTGGAGGTGGAAGGTATATTCATAAGCTCTACTTTAGTAAAAGTACCGATATGGAAATGCAAAAATACCTAAATCCAGACTACATAGCATTGCACCCTTAATATGTTTACTTTATAAAATTGAAATACTAAAATACATGTACCTCAAATTGTGCTTATGTATTGAAGTAAATATACTTGGTTAATTTCCACAAATGTCTTTCCTGGTCGAAGCTGCCATGTGCACAGCATTGTGCTTGCCACTCAGTTTTATATGCTGCAGTGGTTTACACTCTATCAGCTTGAATTTCATGGATTCCTCTTCACACCATCAACATGGTATTGTTGTCCTCTCCTCCAGGTCTGTCCAGAGCCAACATGATCCCACTGAAACAACCACGACACATGAAAGCATCTAATGACACCTTGGCCTCCATCGACCTGGACGGGCTTTCTGACCAGCCAGCTCCTAAGGCTACACCACCACCACTGCCCAAGAAGGCTGTACCTCGCTCCAGCACTGAACCCAGCCTGGGAGGCAAAGAGCCAATCCAGGGAGCCCTTAAACCTCGGGCCGAGGCTAAGCCTGGGGGCACCAACCTGAGTGTGGCCAACCCTCTCTATGACTTGGACTCCACGTGGGAGACAGTTAGTCAGTGCTCCTCTCTCAGCTCTGAGCCTCATCGAGCCCACGATCATGAGAGCGGTGACTCCCTGGAGAGGCCATCAGCTGTCACAGTCACCAACAAGAGCCACACAACTAACAACCCATCCTCACCGGTGCCCCAAACTGCATCTGCTGCACCCAGTACCACCACTGGCAGAGAGAGGAGGGCCTGCCCGAGTACAGAGTCTGTGGCCACAAGGGGTCGGACAACAGGTCGAGGTACTGCCACTGGAGGAGCCTGCTTCAAACCCCAGAGAGCTGCTTTTTACAGGGGTTTGGACAGCTGGGATGAGGTGGTGGGGAGGATCCGGGGCCTCCACACAGAAACGCTGCGGAAACTGGCAGCAAAGTGTGAGGACCGTTTCATGGCTGGCCAGAAGGATCACTTGAGATTCGGCACTGACAGCTGGTCCCACTTCAGGCTGATCACTGGGAAACCCTGCTGTGAGGCTGGGGATGCTGTTTACTACACTGCCTCCTACGCCAAGGACCCACTGGTCAACTATGCCATTAAGGTGAGATGTTCAGTTTGTTCTGCCAAATGACAGCATTCAGAATCACCACTTCCAAGCTTTACCATACTATTTGAAATCCTCACACCTTGTATGACCCTGAAACACTAACTGATTGCATGTACTGAAACTACTTTGTCCCACTTTCCTAAGTATATGCAGCTGCTGACCCTAAAATATTTGTATGCTTTTACTGAAATATCGCAACAAACAGCTTATTTTCACCATCATGTTAGTTTCTCTGTGTTTGTATTTGGAGACCTTGCTTTGCATTCTCCCTGTATCAAACGGATTTGATATATTTTTGGTAGTTTCTGTCCGAGCAGTAGATTTATAAAATCCTTATATTTTGTTTATAGGATGTGGAATCTCCTCCCACTTTCTTGGCTGTGCAGCAGGAAGGTGTTTTTGCTGAAATATTGGCATCTAAACCTTGAGCCTTTAGGGCACAACATTGTGCAATAAAGCCTGTATGTGCACGCATTTGATTTTTTTCCTTTATATAACCGGTGCCTTTCTGTGTAGAGTTTGCATGTTCTCCCTGTGCCTGTGTGGGTTCTCTCCAGGTGAACATGACATGCAGCTTATGTTGACTGATGACTCTAAATTGCCCGTAGGAGTGGATGTGAGTGTGCATGGTTGTTTGTCTACATGTCAGCCCTGTGATCGACGGGCAACCTGTCCAGGGTGGACCCCGCCTCTCACCCAATGTCAGCTGGGATTGGCTCCAGCTCCCCCATGACCTTCTTCAGGATAAGGGGGATAGATGATGGATGGATGGATAGATAACTGCCTGCAGGTATTGCAGTAGGTGTATGAGAGAGAGAGAAAGACAGAGAGGTGGAGGACGGAGTTCTGAAATGAAATACAAAGCAGATATGGATGAAGGTTGCATTATTTACAGGTTATGAAACTCTCTCCACTCCCCAGCACTTCAACCTTTCCTTCATATTAACAACAGCCTCAAGAGAGTTTTTTTGTGTGATGCTCATCCATAAATAAGGCAACCAGGAGCAGCAGAACACAAATAGGCCCAACTTCCTCATTAAACCTTCCCCACCTCTCCATTTTAATGCAGCCCAATTGTTCTCCTGTTTTCTTAACCCCATAAGTGTAGTTGATTCCCATGCAAATGAGAATTTACATGTTGTGTGAATGCTAGTTTTAATTTGGTTCTAATTGTTCATTAGCATGTCTGTGTGAGTTCCTGACTCACAGGGATTCAGTGAGCCAGTCTGTCGGCATTAAGAAAACAAGAGGGGACAATAAATAAAATGGATTGTATGCTAACCTGGAGCTCTGTGTTATAATCAGCGCTATAGTGGTGAAAAGTTTACAAATATAGTATGTCCTTAAAGAATGACCTGCTGTCATCTCAGAGCCAACATGTCTACATCCAGAGCACATGAACATTCATACAGAGTATACACTGTACTTGAAACACGTTTCCTGGTGCAGAGTTACTCGTTTTACATCACAATCTAATCAACTGTACATAAATCATGCCAAAGACCACCAAGGTTGATGTGATAAAGTGAAATGATTTAGGTGGCACCAGTCATAAAGGAATATACACATGTTACTCAGCAAGGGATTAATGTAGAGCAGGGCGATAATTCAGTTTTATCATATATTACTTATACATGAACATAGAAATTATAGCAAGATTTACTTTAATACTTCAATGTCATTTGTGTTGTGAAAATATTTCTTATTTATTTTATTTTATTCTGACAGGAAAATGTTTGCTAATGTTGGTTGTGTCAGTAAAACTGACTGATTTAGTGATCTGTGCACAGATTACTCTCTGTTAGATAATTAATTATAAAGTGACACCATTAATTTGAAGAAAGTTATAAAAGTTGTTCAACCAGAAATCTCTTCGTAATATATTTTGACTTTTGTTGATATTTTAGTCGAGGCTGGGGAGACAGATCCTCTTCTCTTCTCTGTGCTGTGATCAAAGTGTATAAAGACTGAGCTGCAGAGGTTGTCACTGTGGTTTAGGAGCCAGAGACGCACTCTTACTGCTGCCTTTAACAGCCTGGAGTCTGCTATCAGAGAGAAATAAACCGTATCAATGTTCACAGATAATACTTCATCACGTATTCGTTACAGAATATTTGTAATTTGACAAATTGTAATTTAGCAGCAGCTCCATCATGACACGTTGCATTATTGTTAACCTTCTCATGCATGTCTTTGTTTATCTAGATCTGTCGGAGCAAAGTGAAGGAGACCCAGCAGCAGTTTTTCCACAGCCTCGCAGTGAGACAGAACCTGCCTGTGCACTTCAACATCCAACAGGACTGTGGACACTTCCTGGCTGACGTCCCCACCCGTCTCCTGCCCTGGGAAGAAGAAGATGAGGAAGAAGAGGATGAGGAAGAAAAGGCTAATGAGCTAAAAGAGAAAGAGATTAAGACTGAAAACAAGGCGACAGACTCCAATGCCCCTAACGGTAAAGTAGATGAAACCCCAACAGCAGGTCACATGAACGCTGCTGGTCACTTGAAGAGCCGAGTGGTAGTCATCACCCGGGAGGTCCCCTTCCAGACAGTGGCCGATTTTGTTCGAGAAGGTGTGGCCCGACACGCTCATAACCCAGAGCTGTATGAGCGCCAGGTCTGTCTGCTGCTGCTGCAGCTGTGCTCCGGCCTGGAGCACATGAAACCTTATCACGTGACCCACTGTGATCTGCGACTGGAGAACCTGCTCCTGGTTCACTGCCAGCCTGGCAACCCCTGGAATCTGGACTTACTCGAGCCCAACAACAACAGCAACAGCAGCAGCTCTGGTGCGACCTCTGCCGGTGCTGCTGCTTCTGCTGCCAGTGCCACCTGCCCCGCCCGCCTTATCATCAGTAACTTTTCCCAAGCAAAGCAGAAGAGCACTCTCATGGTGGCTGACCCTGGTTCGCTGCGCGACCAGTCACGCCTGGCACCTGAAATTATCACAGCTACTCAATACCGCAAGTGTGACGAGTTTCAAACAGGTATTCTCATCTATGAGATGCTGCACCTATCCAACCCCTTTGAGGAGACGCCGGAGCTGAAGGAGAGGGAGTACACCTGGGCAGACCTGCCGCCACTGCCTGTCAGGTCGCTCTATTCACAGGGTCTGCAGCAGCTGGCCAGGTTACTGCTCACAGTCAACCCCTCTGAAAGGATCCGGATGTCCGAGGCCCGGGCCTGCCTGCAGTGCCTCCTCTGGGGCCCTCGGGAGGACTTGTTCCAGGCGCTGGGCTGCAGCAGCACAGGCCCCATTACAGGGACTTCTGCCAACCAGCGCGAGGCCACCCTCAAGAACTGGCTGGACCTGAAACGAACACTGATGATGATCAAGTTTGCAGAGCGCTCGCTGGACAGAGCATGTGGTGTAAGCCTGGAGGACTGGCTGTGCTGCCAGTATCTGGCATTTGCCACCACAGACACCCTGAGCCGGGTGGTGCAAATCCTGCAGCAGTTTCAGTCTCATCCTCAGTCCCAGAATCAGAGCCAGCCAGTACATACAGCACAGAACCAAACCCAAACACATCTAGTTCACACCCTCCACCTGACTCAGTCACAGCCGCTCTGAATTTCACTTCTCAACTGTTACTATGGCAACAGCTCCAACTTGCCCTGTGTGGTCCCTGTACGGACGCTAAAGTGCGATGTAAGCTAATAGTCAGCACTGTTGTTTGCAGCAGCCACAAGGCTGCGTTCTCATCACCGGCTAGGCTTCAGATTAAAGAGAGCATGATGGTCAGAAGTCCTGCAGATCCGCCTTCTTCTGTTCCTTTAGCTTTTCACCTCTCTTATAACACTTCACCTGTTCTAGATCAGAGATTTGCCAAATGTGTGAGGGGTTTTAACTTTTTCATTATTCTTCAGCCAAATTCTGGAAGATTACAGAGCTAAATATTAAATATCGTTTCCATGCCAGCTGTCTCCTTGAGCCAGTGTGAAATGGAATACGTTTGAGGTTTTATAGTATGAATGAATATTTTACAGAGAAGTTTCATTAGACCTCTGAAGACAGACTACTTTTTAGAAAGGAAGCTTGAAATCACATCAGAAATTAGCATTTTTGCCCAAATGGTTTAATTCACACTGTTGTATTTTAAGCAACAGTTCAGTCTTCAACAGTCACAGATTTAAAACATGTAAAGAACCAATGCCAATGAAGGGAGACCTTTTTAAACGAAGAGAGTGGTGAAATATAGAAAGGTCAAAATGAACTGCTTGACCAAAATCAAACCTAATAAGGGTGGGGTTTTCTAATTATTTTTTTAACCTAGACTGACATAATAGTGAAATGTTTTACCACTGAGGCCAAAGATCTGCCACAAATTGTGCATTTAGAGTTTAAAGATGCTTTAAATATAAAGTCAAACATAATTTTACAGTAACTAGATTTCTTATTGGTTAGTCCCAGTGTTGGCGCAGCTCAGTTCAAATCAGTTAAATGTCATTGGTTATGGTTTAGGCTAGACCTAGGGTTGAATCTAAGTGACAGCGCCGTTGTATCATATCTTACTATACATTTCTTAACAGGGCTTTGAACGAGGTAGGAGATGAACACTAAGCAAATATTGTAGTTCTCATAGCACAGTAAACAAGTTTTAGCCGCTTTGAAGTTTAAATGGGACACACCCGGCCTGGATGTTTGCTGGGTTTCTTGTCCGAGTATGTGCAATCATTATCTTTCTTTTGAGCGTTTTTGCCCAGCTTTGTACTAATCCTTTCTTCAGTTAGTTTTGTGGCACATAAAGTGACTGATTTTAAACTGTTAGAAACAAAGTGAAGTTCACTGTAAAGAGCTTCTTCCGGTGGAACAGAGACGGATGTTTCAGGGACTGCAAAAAGTTCTTCTTTGTTTACTGTGTTGTTTTTTGTCAAGTTGTTTTTGAACGGTTCTGCGTTACAGATGATATTTGCACATACAGTGTGAATGTTGGCGCTGCTCAACAGAGACTGAGAACATGATGATGATGATGATGATCTTGGAGAGATTGAGAAATGGTCCTGTGAATTTGAGGAACTAGATTTGATTTGTTTTGTGGAATGTAAACGTTTTGCCTGGACTGAAACAGACATGTGGATCTGGTCTCTTCTGTTCACACTCACCTTGCAACTGAACCACTTTGTTTCACATAAACTCTATATGAACAAAACAACCACAGCCTTGAAGAGAAACTGCTCAACCACTGAGCCTTCCATTCCTCCTCCCTTGTTTCCCAACCTTATGTAGTTTTCCTGCAGCATATCCTGTGCTGATGCTTCCCGCTTGTCACTCAACAGGTTTATTCTGCTTTAATTAAATCAGCTCTGTGTTACTGATCAGTACCCATCAGCCTGGAGTCAGTGGGAGCAAAACATGTACACAAGCCTCTGTGACCCCATATGAGTTTTATGCACAAGGGTTTTTTTTGTGTGTGTGGTTATGATGAACAAAACACCCTAAAACCATCTTTATCTAACTGTACTTGGTGTAAATTAGTGCAGAATGTTCCCTTGATGTGCATCTCTGGGCGCGATGTTTTTAAACTGACTCTGCTTTGCATCAAAAGTTTACTTCGTTTGTTAAGTTTTTCTTTTCCTATCAGAAAACTGCAGCAGTTCAACTTGTCACCGGGGGGAAATGTACTTTTGGGATCAGAATCCTGTGTTCCTTTTGTTGCAGATGTACAGTATGAGACTTGATGGTCCATGGAGTGAAAATGAGACAAAGCAGGTGTGAGTTTGTCGTTGCATCAAAGGGGCTGTGTACTGAGGAATGAGTGCAGACAGCACTGGTGGCTGTTCTTGTATCTAGAGATCCAAGCCTTTATATAGTATTAAATATATATAACTTTATCTATTTTAATCCACACACTATTTTGTCAAATACAGAGCACCTCTGGTTCTATGTCTTTAGAGTGTTGAAATATCATTAAATTCATTTTTAATCCTTTAATTGACGTTATTTATCCTTGCTTGATTTGGAGGAAGAAAAAGCAGAGTAGTTATCACTGTCCTAAACAAAGGATAAATAAAATGACTGATATTCTTCAACTGCATTAATATACAGAACAATGTACAGTATTTTTACCCCTCTTGTAAAAATGTACCTGCTTAGGAGACGAACCACTTTGAACAGGGGCTGCAGGATGCCTTTTTTAAATCTCACCATTCTTCACCTGTATGGCCGATAGTGAATATTTTTCCTCTCTCTCTTTCTTTGAATTATTTGCCACTGAACAGAAAAGCAGAAGCTCGAAGGCTTCTATTAATATGTGTACAGTATGTCCCCTGGCTCGTTGCCATTCATTGTTGATCGCATTATCAAACAGTAACAGATCAATAAATATATGTTTTTATATATAAACCTTGTGCCAGTGTGTTATTGTTAACTGTGGTAAGCTTGATTTGACCCTGCAGCTGGTGTTACTGGGCTAGAGATGAATTTTGTGGCATTTTTAGCCAATTAAAAAGCCTGTTTCGCTGCCAGTCGAGTATTTTAGTTACATTTGTGCAATGAAAGCTTTTGTTTCTGGTCTTTTTGGACCTGAACTGATTGATTGATTGATTGATTTATTTATTCTTTCAAACATGCAGACAGAACAGAACAGAACAATGAACAAATGACAATAACACACATGATTACACATATCCAACCAATACTAATTCAAAATCAGTTTGCTTACACCTAATACATGTTTGAATGGAGTAGGAAGAAGTCAGACTTATCCAGTCCTACCCCATGACATCATATTATACAAAATTTATGCAACATTGGCTGCAAGCAATATCACTACATAGATAAAGCAGATTGTTACTTATTCGTGCATATATCTTGTATAACACATACATTTATATTTATATTTAAACTCCTTAATTCTGGTACTATTTTTCATGTCCACAGTTAAGTTATTCCATAGTTTGACCCCACTTATAGAAATACAAAATCTTTTTTTGGTTGTTCGTATAGCATGAACTTTTAAATTTAAATGTCCCCTTAAGTTATACCCCCCTTCCCTTTCACCAAATAGCTTTTGGATTCCACCAGGCAATAAATTGTTCCTGGCCTTATACATAAACACAGCAGTCTTATATCCCACTAAATCAAAGAATTTTAACAATTTAGACTGTATGAAAACTACATTTGTATGATCCCTATACCCCATCTTGTGCACAACTCTTATCGCTCTCTTCTGTAATATGTACAATGGTTGAAGTGAACTCCTGTATGTATTTCCCCAGTTTTCAACACCATACTCCAAATATGGCAAAATCAATGAACAATACAAAATCCGCAATGCTTTAACGTCCAGCATATGTCTAACCCTTGCCAATATCGATATATTTTTAGCTATTTTATGCTGAACATGTCTAATATGAGATTTCCAGGATAATCTGTCATCAACCATTACCCCCAGAAATTTAATTTCATATACTCGTTCAATGTTGGCACCCCCAATTCTCAATTGAAGTTCATTATGTGGTCTACGGTTCCCAAATACCATATATTTAGTTTTCTCTAAATTCAAAGATAGTAAATTATTATCACACCATTTCTTTATCTTCCCAAATTCCTCTGAAACCCTTACAGAGAGTTGCTGTAAGTTTTCATCTGATGCCCAAATGGTAGTATCATCAGCAAACAAAACCATTTTAACAGTTTCAGAAACCTTACATATATCATTGATGTATAATATAAATAGTTTAGGTCCCAACACAGAACCCTGAGGCACTCCACACACAATGTTCAGCTCACTTGATTGATATTCACCCAACCTCACAAATTGACGCCTCTGTGTCAAATAACTTCTGATCCATTTCCCAACCAATCCTCTGATCCCATATTTCTCCAACTTATCCATTAATAGTTCATGATTAACTGTATCAAAAGCTTTTTTTAGGTCAATAAATATCCCCATCGTATATTTTTTCTCATCCATAGCACTTGTAATGTCCTCCATCAGGTCAGTAATGGCCAAGGATGTTGATCTTTTCGACCTAAAACCATATTGACAATCAGATAAGATATTATGTTTATCAATAAATGTGTCTAGTCTGTTATTAAAGAGTTTTTCCAGAATTTTTGAAAATTGTGACAACAGAGAAATCAGTCTATAGTTTGTGAGGTTGTGTTTATCACCAGATTTATACAATGAAAGCTTTTGTTTCTGGTCTTTTTGGACCTGAACTGATACCACTGCATCATAGATTCAGCCAAATAAAGATCATCCTAGCGCCTTGGATTGATAATGAGCCTCTAAATTATTTACAGTGACAGCGCTAAAAGTGGAAACATGTTAATCATTTCATTGGTTTAGAACATCAACCAAAGCCATTTGATTTTTTTACTCTGTAAGCTCAGTGTTTGAATTTAATTTTGCTTTGTTAATCAAATAAAAAAAACTAGCTCATCCTATTTTTCTTTGCAAGCTCATCTTTATCTTAACAATGATATTCCCACAGTGCACTTAATCAAGTGATATACTGTATTTATCAATTAAGTAAATCATAGATACAGTGTTTTGATATGCATAGATCAATGGATGTTTCCAGAATGTTACATATGCAACCTCGAAGCCCAAATTTTTATCCCAGTACACCAGCAATCTCCAGTGAAATTTAGGGATTTGGAAATGAATTAAACATCATATCAAAATGAGGGTGTGTGTCTTTTTAAAAATACCATTGTTTAAAAAAACAACACTGAAATGTTCTTTCTTCTAAACTAAAAGCATGTTATTGAAATGTTTTGTCATGTTTATCCTTTTAATACAAAGCTAAGAGGCTAAAATAACAGTTTGCTCCCAGTGAAACATTGTTTTGCAAGAGTCACCACATTGCACTACAACAGCTCCGCCAGCAGATGGAGACATTCAAAAGGCAGAGAAACAACAGACTGCACCACAATCCTGTGGTTAATCCTCATGACTAACCATTATAGTGATTACTTAGATATTAGCTTGTACCACAGTCAGTTTTGATTTAAACAATGGGAAGCACAGAGGGAACAATGGGAACCTGATACCAGATAGAAAAATAATCAAAAAATAAAATATGTTTCACTAGGACAGCATCTGCTGTATCTGCATCTTTAGCAACGTCTGGAATAGGTTCTTCAGATAAGTATAACATAAAACAAGACAGTGGTGCAAAATGCTGTTTGCCCAGTCAGGAGAATAAAACTCTTCTTCCTCCTCCTCTTAGGTTGTTTACAGGGTAGGGGCTGTGCAGATTGTTCAGAGACCCAGTGGAAATCCTTAGTCTGAAATCCATCGCATGAAGCCGCGGTGAGTGTTTCCTGTAGGCAGTAAACGTCATGTTTGGATCAAGAGTGATGCTCCAGTAGGTCTGTTACACTGCTTAATCAATAATCTAGTTGAATGAGGTCAAAGCAGACCTGTGGAGAGGAAATGTGATGACGGCGGGCGATTTTCATAAGGCATCCACCAGGTGATCAGTAAATGACTGTGGTGGGGTGTATCAGACACAGACTAGCAGCTGGAACAATACCAGCAGGGTGTGGATGAGGGGAAAGCTGTTGGCAGAAAGTGGAATTGCTAGAGTGTTGTACTTAGTACAGTTTTGAGGTATTTGTATTTTACTTGAGAAATTGAATTTTATGCAACTTCTAGTCCACTGCTTTTCCTTAACAACTACGCTTGACTCAGTAAATCCATCTGTTACAACGTCATATAAAGTGTGACTTTCTAGAAAGTGGCATTTGAACTATTTTAACTTCATCTAAGTATAACTGTGTGGTGCACAGCTGGGTGAAAAATGGTTTAATTTGGCTTTAACTGGATTCTTTGGGAATTGCCTGGTGGAGAACATGAATAGGGATGTTTCTCTATCAGGGGTGTCATCACTGCGCACTTCCCACCTCCAGTATAGACAGTTATGTCATTTCACACTGAATCATCCCTAACAGCTGAAATCTCACAGGCTCCAGGAGGAGGTGGCTTGTTATTTGTTGACAGAATTTTTCAGGTTGGGGGGTCATTTGTGGGTGTTAGTCTAAGGAGGGATGGAACGGGCTTGAAAAAGTTTGGCTGTCCCTGAAATGCACCCACACGCTTCTCCCCCCCGTGCACCCGTTACGTAAAACCAGACTGTGTGTCAGTAAGAGTGTGTGCAGCAGGCAGGTCTTCGTCCTCTCCTGCGCTGCTGCTGCTGTGGAGCTTTGGAAGAGGAAGCGGTGGTCGTGTTATTGAGCGCCCAGCAGTGGAAGTTACGCTACAGGGGTGGGACTTTCTTTCTGCAGTCGGTCGGGGGTGAGCAGCGACTCGCAGAGAAATGCCTCTGGCAGCATCTTTCCAGACTCCAGCGAGCAGCGGCAGATACCTACGGACACCTCAGGGCTGAGGATAAACACTCCTCGTCCTCTTCCTCATACCTCCGCTCCTTTTCATCCTCCAGCTCCAGTCTAAAGGCTCCGGATGCGCTGAAACGGGAGGAGTGAGAACGCAGTTGCCCTCCCCTTCTCCATCCAGGGGATACATAGACCGGACCGACACCGGTGTCATTGGATGGAGAGAGGTGCCTGAAGAAGAAGGGAGAGCGGTGGAGTTGGTCTACCCCCCTCCTCCTCCTTCCTCCCTACTGCACCAAAAGAAAACTCCGGGTAAGATATGCGCTCTCACTCAGGCCGTTTGGTCCCATCGAGCACCTGCCAAGAGCCGCTGCGCTCCTGCTCTCCTCTCTTCACTAACATGCATCATGGCGACACTTTAGACTCGGCATGCCTCTTTAATTCTCCTCTGATTCTCTGTCGATAGTAAATGGATTCATCTGAAGCGTACAATGCACTATGAATGCCTGTGAATGCACCTCACAGATGGGATGGCAGGCTTTTTTTTCTGGCACACCATTTCCGCGTCTCCGCTCTTGTCTCTCGTCGACCCACACACTATTTCGCATTGCATACACCCTGGATTAGGAGCAGGTTTTGGTCTGTGTTCGCGGCAGGCTTCAGTGGATACAGGGGTTGAAGGAGGGATAACAAATGGCATCGAGAGCAGCCGGAGCTGTCACTGCAGCATCACTCTGCTGAACTCCAGCTCAGAACTGTGGCCCGAAAAAAACTTGGATCTTTAGAGGAATGTAGAGTAAAATTAAACCAGCTAAAAGTCTGATAGCAGTCTTTGGGTTGCAGAATTGAATTTATGCTGTTTTAATGTCTGAAAACCTTTAAGACTGGGTATACTGGGGGGTGTATGTGTAGGTTAGAGAGTGTAAAACTCAAATTTGTGAATTTTGGCCAAATAGTTAAATAAAATGTACTTCAGCTCCAACCCGAGTTCCAAATTATTTTTCTAAATATGAATACATTTTGAATCATGTTAAATAAAGTTTGAGAACCACTAAGCAGGCTGCTTTGGAAACATTCAGCACCAGTGCTCGGTTACTTTTGACAAAGTCTGGCTGGTGCTCAGAAAGCCTGAGTCCTGTTCCTTTGAAATCAAATTGTGTTCACTTTTGTACCACTTGACCTTCTCAGTACCAAACTAGGCGGTCAGGGGACCCACCCAAGGGTCACAAGATCAATCTGTCGGGGTCACAAAAGCAACAAGAAAAACAATGTTTCTAAATTTTGTGGTGCAAACCATGGGGATGGTTAATGTTTATGGTCAGCATTTTAACCCTTTAATGTGTCTGCATCACTAGGGCGCCCCTAACTACTAACTATTGGATACTTTTGCTTCTTTAGACCTTTAACACGATTTAAAAGCAGAGATAATATCAATCTCTGATTAAAATGCTGATTAACCCTCCCAGACACTCTGCACCCTGTGATAAGGGGTCACAACAGGGTCACTGAGTTTCTCTGAGAGGAGAAAGATACTACTTTGATACCCATGGTAGTCCAGGTGTGTTTTGCTGGCTAAATGCTCCATTCTGTTCTATCTCTGAAGCTGTCTGGTGTTCTTTTTTTTTGTTTTGCAGACATTACATGAATACTAGTTACTTTTACAGCTAGGTTTTATTTTACTCTAACTCAAGTAGACTGATTAGCCCTTTAACACTTCTTTAGAGGTGTGTGTGTGTGTGTGTGTATGTGTGTGTGTGCATGTGTGTGCATTACCAGGACTCTTGCCGCTTCACTGAGCTGAAATATGACCTGCTCAGAATTCAGTTCCTCCACACTCACAGTCATCTCAGCCATTTGTTTCACACCTACTCTCTTTCTCAGCCTGATATGGGCTTCCCTAGACACACCCCCACACACACACACTCAAGAGTTATAACATACTGTACTGAGCATCTACTAAAAGTGTTATTACCTTAAGAAAACTAAAAGGACCTAGATGAATAGGGAAGATGTGAGTAACACCTGAAGGCCCGCTACCATTATCAGAATGGTCTTTCCTTACGCTGAGCAGTGGCTTACACCCTAATGTATCACAGCTAATATTTCCAAAATAGATCATGTACAGTAATAGATTGCCTCGTTTTATGGTGAGTGCCTGTGGTCAGAGCAGTTTGCTGCCAAATGTTGCTATGGCTCATTTTTCTCAGAGATGCCTCGAAACGGAGCGGGCTGGGGAGAGAATCATAAAATACAGTATTGGGAGATGAATCATATTTATGAGATTGATGCACCGAGAAGCTATCAGGCATTAAATAGTGTTGACAACATATAAAACTGGTTGCTTTATTGACTGTTCTCTTGAAGCAATAATTTGACATTTTGGGAAACACACTTATTTGCTTTCTTGCTCAGAATTTGATTGATGTCACTCTCTACAGTAAATAGGACACTCTTGTAAAAGAGATTTTTAATCTCATTGAGGTTCTCCTGATAAAATAAAAGTTAAATAAAATAAAATATATATAACTGGAGCTTTAGCTTAGCTTAGCATAAAGACTGGAAACAGGGGAAGCAGATAGTCTGGACCTTTCCAAAGCAAAGGCAAATACCAGCACCTCTAAAGCTCACTAATAAACTTGGATCTACCCATTTGACCAAATCTCTAGCCAAAACGAGAGGTGCATGTCTTATTTATTTATTTTGCAGAAACACCACACCTATAGTACATTAGTACTCTACATGGGGGAATTAAATTTTGGTACCAAATGATTTCATTAAAAAAGCTGCTGCTAATGTAAATGTGGCAGATTGTTGGCTGTAGGGGCCATGTTGGGCTTCAGACTACATGTAACGTAAAGGATGCTGAGGTTACTGGACTGTCTTTTATTGTGCGTGTTTACAGTGTGGACATTTGCCCAGTGGACCCATGAAAGAAAAAGAGCCAATGTTAGCTACACCCCCCTCTTTTGTACAGTATAAAGCAGGACGAAGACAGCATTGAGCACATGGCCCTTATTAAATGTTCATGTCATGTGGGAATGATGGGAAAGATTCCCATGTTTACGATCTGCCAGCATTCATGTCATTCACACGGTTTTATGATTGCAGAGTCAGTCTTGTTATTGACAACGTGACACCAGGCCTCCCCTTCGCACGGCTTGCTGCTGTTGAATTGAAATGAAAAAGGTACTACACAGCATCTCCTCTACCTGCTGTTGCTTGATTATCAGCAGGTGGCGGGTTGCTGCCTCTACTCTTTATAAGCCCATTTATCAATCCTCGCTGGTCAAATGAAGTGCACTAAGGTTAGCGAGCTAGGCAAACGACCCTCCAGTTTCTATGAGCAAAGAGGACTCCTAAGTGTTGACTGTTGTAAAGGCAGACATTGGTAACCAGTGCTATGTAGGGAATTTTTTCCTCATTTGCAGGTCACACAGCTGTAACGTGCTCCCAACAGTAGCGCACCACCTCCTAGCAATACATCCTCTCAGATGTCAGTCATTTGCTGGAAAATGGAAGCTGATTCACATTAGGTGTGTAATGTACAGTGTAGTGTATATCCCCTTACATAGAATGTGAATGAATTTAAATTTGAAAGTCTGCAGGTTAAACTAGTCAGAGTAAGATATATCCTGCCAAGGAGGATGGAGAGTGGAAGCAAAAACGGTCTATCACTGTCCAAAGATCTTTGAATCTAAGTGCAGTTACTCAATACTTAATCAGTAAAACTGTGGCTTGGACTAACATCAATGCTTCTCTCAGCTTTGGCAAAATTATATTTCCACCCACTTTCCCATTAGAGAGAGTGAATGAAGTCTTTCCCAAAACATTTAGCGTGGTCATCACACACTCTGTATATTAACCTTTTGGAAACTCTGTTGTTTAATCTGATTTAGAATCAGCAGGCTTTTTCTCGTAAGCTCACCACAACTGCACAAACAGCTTTTTCTGTCTTCGCCAGAGAAAGAGAGAGGATATTTAACCTTCTGATTTTTGGAGGCAAATCAAACTCAAGGTGTGAGAATTGTTTAAGGAGCTTTCAACTGAATAATCAAACTAGATATTAAAACTAAACAAACTATTCTGTAATCACCATCAAAATGTAATCTTTGTCTTCTGTTCACTAAATCTTATGGAAAATGAATCATAGGTTTTTGAGATACCCTAACGACAGGTAAATTAATTAAGGCTCCAGTCACAAGCTCCTTAGCTCAAGTAAGTGTTTAGTGGGAGGATCTAGGGGTAGTGCTGGATGAACGTTCTGTCCACCACTTTCAGCCTTTAAAAGCAGCCTTACAGAGAATGTTTGAGGCCAGGCATGGTAACCATGCATCAAATGAGCTGCCTAAACTAGAAAGTCAAAGTGTAGCTGGGATGTAACACTGATACGTGACGAGGTAAGACATATTGCTTTGCTGTCTGACAAGTCAAAGTGTAGCTGGGATGTAACACCGATACGTGACGAGGTAAGACATATTGCGTTGCTGTCTGACAGGTTGCTGTGCTGTGTTAAAGCTGGCGGCTCCGCACAGTGCAGCAGCAAGGCAGTTAATCTGACTGAGTCATTGGACGAGATTAAAAGCAAAATTGATTGATCAGTTGTTGGGAGAGTGAGTGAGAAAGAGTTAGAGTAGAGCAGCTGACAGGGCCTGTGATTCATCCCACCTGCTTCTTCTCCTCTTTTTAGCTGGTGTCTGGCTTTTGTATTGCTTTTTCAACAGACACTCCTCTTTATTTTCCTCCACCACTTCTTTCTATTATCTCTTTCTTGTCTTGGTTCTCCACTTGCTGAACCTCTCCGGTGTTCTTTATTTGGTCTCCTCTTTATTTCTCTCTCAGTTTGGTTGGACACCATCATTGTGAAGACATTTTAGTCGGTTCTCGCAACTTCAGGGGACTTTTTGAGGTTTAAGACTTAGGGTATGTGTTAGGCATTTACTGTGGTTATGTTGGTTAAGGTTAGGATAAAGTGCTAGGGAATGCATTTTGTCAGTGAGTTTCCTCCCAACTATAGAAAGGCAGTTTGTGTGTGTGTGTGCGCGTGTGTGGACATAAATCAGTGTGTCTGTTCTTATTGATCACACCTGTTTTAACATGCTACTCCAATACAGGGAACTTCATACTGTCTTTCTTCCTGTCTGTTAGTAGCAAACAGCAGCAGCCATGGCATTTACATCCAGCATTCAACACACTTGTTGAGCTGAAATACAGTAGGTTCGGTTTGGACAGACAGAGGAGACTGTGTCTGTTTTCTCCCCGGTCATTGTTGTTTTTTAGTAGGAGACTGTCAGATACAGACACATTGATTACTGTTTATTTTCTGCTGCTGAGCAAAAGGCACCGTGTAACTTAAAATCCACTGTATGAATTCACCTCTGCAGTAACTGTGACAGTGGCTTCATTAACATTTACCAAGGTTGTGACATAACCTCCTTTTGTGCGACTGACTGGCTGTTAGAAAATGTCCTACGGTCTTACTGGTGTTTTTTGCTACTTTCTAAAACAAAAGAAACTCTAAGAATTCACAAAATACTACTTCAGTATGGGCAGACAAGAAAGTGGGCTCCTGATGGTATCTTTTCCAGAAAGGGAAAAGATCAGGTCATGCACATTCTCAGTCAGACAGGACTAGCTCCTAAGTGTCTGGAGGAGTTTTGTCAGGAAGTATCAAGTGTTCCCTGCAACAACCTTTACTGTGGATTATAAACTGAATTTGAAACCCAGTGTTCATCTTGTTTTATCTTTGATAAGCCTGCATGATTCTTTACTCGGACTTTCCTTTGTGTGTGGGTGGCTGTGGTTCAGGAGGTAGAGCAGGTTTGTGTCCTAATCGTAGGGTTGGCAGTTCAGTCCCCAGTTTTTCCAGTCTACATGTCAGAAGTGTCCCTGGGCAAGACATTGAAACCCACGTTGCTCCCAGTGGTCATCTTCACCAGTGTGTGTGTGTGTGTGTGTGTGTGTGTGCGTGTGAGCGAATCACTGTAGGATAGGTTTTCTACCATTGTTGTAAGAGGGTGAATGAGCAAATTTGTAAAGCTTTGAGTTCACTTAGCTGCCAAGTGCTATATAAGTAAAAAAAAAAAATTTTACCCTTTGACAGCCTCATTACTGTTCTGGAAAATTGCATTTCATACATTTCTTAGGCTCTCTCCCATTGCATTATTCACATGTCGCTCACCTCTCATCACTGCCAATTTTGCAAGCTGATATATGACAAGACATTAATTTCCTGCATATCTTGGTAATTTAAATGTGCACACTGAAGGTAGATGCTCTTTTTAGCCTATAAGAGGAATGTTAGACACTGAATCCCTGCAGCAGAGGTGACACAGTGAGATAAATCTGAAGCAGTGGGAGAGCTGAGATTTTTGATTTGATTTGATTTATTCTTTCAATGTAAAGACAGTTGATATGTCAACACACATAATTTTACACATATCCAACAAATGCTAATCCAATATCAATGTGCTTATACCTAGTACATGCTTGAATGGAGTAGGAAGAAGTCAGACTTATCCAGTCCTACCCCATGACATCATCTTACCATCATTGGTTTGCAAGCAGTAAATGATTCACTTCTACCCACACACATATTATACTAAAAATAGATTTTAACAGTGTTAACATTCTTACATCACACAAGTAATATACTAAGGAATGGTTACAAAATATACACCACACCCACAATGTTCCATCTAATTAATCATTGAGCCTGTTCTTGCATATATCTTGATTGACACATACCTTTATATTTATGTTTAAACTCGTCAATTCTAGTACTATTTTTTATGTC
>NW_018127887.1:4293940-4296187 GCF_001952655.1 Monopterus albus | reverse complement strand
ATTGTATTATTATTTATAGTGACGGATGTATCATCTGTACAAATGCTTCTTGCTAAACCAGGACCAACATTCACAAAGAACCTATTAAACTTATCTACTACATCCTCCAATCTATTAACCGGAGATCATGTAAGTGTGAAGATGACACACCAGTGGAAAAGCTTTTATGCAAATCTTTACCTTTCCCTTCACAGCCATGTGTTAATGAGCTGTCAGCAGAAAGAAAGTCTCAAATCTGCAGGAAAAAGTGGTTGTGATGTTAATCAGTGACATATCTGATTTCCTGGAAGTAAGACGTTATAGTTTAGATTGAGAGAGTTGTACCAGTTCACTCGGTTTCAGCTGAATCTCTGCAATTGAGAAAAATAAGACTGTATGGAGATTCAGCTGATTTTCTCCCCTTAATGCTGTTTCCACCTTTCTTTTCCTTTTGTCCTGTATATAGCAGGGAGAAATTTTTGTCATTTGAAGAAATTAGGCTTGCATGCAATTAAAATATCTGCAATTAAGAAGTCTTATTTTATCAAGACAGGGCCATAGTTTGAAACATCGCTCTTTATCTACCATAGAAGACATCATTCTGAATTTCCTAGCAGCCATAGGACAGGTCTCCTGAATACATAGAGTGTTTGTTAATAAATCCTAAGAGTCACCAAACAACATTTTACAGGCCTGGAGAAGAGATTTACAAGAGAACCTATCGGAGTAGGATTGATCACAATTCTGCTCTCTGGCTCAAACCCAAATAGTAAACACTCATTCAAAATGACTACAATATAAATTGATAAGCAGAAAGTACGTTTTCCCAGCAAGATTATATTGTTATAACCATAATATTCTTGACACTTGCATTAGGTGCAACGACCGAACAAGATCTCTGTTCCATTGTTTGGACCTGCCTTCAAATAATTGGGTTTTAGGAAAAGGTACTAGGTCTAATCAGTCAGGTCCCCCTTAATCCTATGCATTTTTAATATTTACCCAGAGGGCTTTGCAGCCTCGAAGAACATAAGACTTCTGATCAATATTGGCAACCACACAGGCTTCTCATGGAAGAAACACACAACCTGTGGACTTTCCCAGTGGCTGAAAGGGATGACAGTGTACCAAACTTTAGAAAAGATAATCTAGCTCTCAAAAAATAAACTTGATAGGTTTTGGGAAATTCTTTATAGATTCCTGGAGGAGAAGGAAGCAAAGGTCCCGAGGCAGATCATATTCTTATCTGTGCAAGGCAGCATGATCTTCTTTAAGCCTGCCACATGCTTCTGTGGTCTCCACAAGTGAATATGCACAGATGTTGTTGTTTTACATTTATATGAACATGATTTTTTTTTTGTTTTTACTTCTGTTTCAAACCCACCTCCCACTGGATCAACCAGGCGGCTTATCTGAAATGCAGGGCTGCATGTTATAATTTGGACGCGTTGGCTCTGCAGTCCTGGTGATCTTTTTGAGAGCATCTCTAATCCTATTGCAAAGTTCTTTCCTTCAGATTCTGTCTTTGTGTTTTCATCTTGTGATCATCACTTGAATTGTTTCAAGGTTTGGTGTTGACTTTTTCAGAATTGTGATTCACAACCAAGGGCAGTTGTCAGCCAAGGGGCAGAGGTGAAGATTATGGAGTAGCAAATTTGAAATACTTACAAAATACAAAATAGTGTGAGGCTGACCTTTCTTATACAGTATCTCCCGCAAACTACTACTAACAATAGACTGACTGGAAAGGACTCCTGAATCAGTTGTAATAGAGATTGAGAGTGCATCAAACCTTTAAGTAAACAGAAAAAGGAAAAGTTAATTTGGCACTGAGCTCAAATGGACAGACTTTACAGAGCTGCAGCGAGCATCAAGAAATGTGTGCCTCCTTTTTTCAAGTACATTTCTATTTTAGACAACTTGGATTTCACTGTTGTTATTCTGCCGCCTGAAGCCCACTGACACACTGGAGCGCCCACGCTGCCTCATTACTAAATCTGTCTGGAACATTGTTTTGCTCTCTCTCTTGTTCATTCCCTGCTCATCCTTGATCCCCCCCTCCTTTACACTTCCTTTCATCTATACTCATGTGTTACCTTAAGATCTGACCCATGCTGGGGCCGAGTCGGTGGGCTTGGGGTTGCTCACAGCTTCCCCCTCTGCCGGAGACCCCACATGCTTTGCTGATGGCACATCAGCAGCTGTCAGTGAGCCCTGCAGTGCGTCAGCCACTTTAATTGGCCTGCATGGCCGTGGCCTGACAAGTGC
>NW_018127887.1:4289648-4293878 GCF_001952655.1 Monopterus albus | reverse complement strand
ATATCATTAGTGTAATGCTCCTACTGCTGAGATATGGGGAGAATCCAAAAAGTGGGGGAGGAATGACTCACACTTTTTATTTAGCTTGTGGAGGAAGATGAGCACAGAAAAATGTTGTTCTTCTTTGTCTCTTGAGAAAAAAACTGGAATTAATGGCAAAGAACCATGAAAATTAAATTGATTTCATATTGTAAACTAAACTAATGTAACAGCTGCATTCCCTCAGTCTGCAGAGTTAGTCTGGATACACTGTACTATAAGCAGTGTGTTTGACAGTGCATGTGATCTGTTACTGTAAAACACACTATATAGTCTGATAAGAGATGCAGCTGAGTACTTTTGGAGTATTTTTTGTCTGGTGCTTTATAATTGATATTGGTCAAATTAGTTTTATTTTATGTCATGCATGCAACATGATATTTGCATTCATTGCTCTGATTGTGTTGTTGTTGAGTACTTGGCATGAGTTGCACTGTGCAGCAGTGATGTCTCCTGCCACGTGTAAATAAGTTAGCTAAATAGGCACTTTGTGTTTGTGTTGTCTCATTTCTACACAAAACAAGCAATTCGATTCTTAATAATGTATGGCTTATTATTTTATAGAACTATGGGTTTGATTTACTTTTTTATGTATTTCCAATGTGCCACCCCCTCTGAGTCTGTGCCGCAGCCTGGCCACCCCATCCACAATTTTTGAGCTCAGCCCCAGGGGTGGGGTGACTAACTATGTGCCACAGGGAGTCAGAAGTATGTAGGTTTTCAAACCAAAAGGCACCTGGCATGAAGGGTTTCCCTCTGAGTTAGTTGGTTGGCATGAAACCCTGCTGATTGTTGGCCACCCCTGTGCTCGGGGTCTCTGAGCATAAATGTTAAAATGTACAATTGGCTCTGACATCCCTTATTATGCATGCATGTTGTTGTGCATGTACCCCATTCTGTTCATGCATCCTGAACACAGCAGTGCCTGTCAGGAGTCATTATGATCCAGTGGTGCATTTTGGTCCTGTTGCCCAAAGCAGGTTAATGCAGCTGTGTTTACTCTGACTTAAGTCAAAGTGAAAAGGTCTGGATAGAGATGTTATTGAGACAACTTTGTTAAAATGACTGTTGTTACTGGCACTAAGAAGTAAAAGGTAAGTTAAGTGCAAAGTCAAATTCAAAGTCTTGTGACAGCTCTGAAATGTTGTCACCTCTAACATAAGAAAGGCACTTGAACACATAGTTTGGATGTTTTTGCAGGTTGGCTGCAGCACCATGTCCTCGGCTCAGAGTGGGGATATATCGGGCTACCATCTGAGTGGTGAGTGGACAACGCTGGATGCCGGAGACAGTTTCCAGCATATTTCTTTATGGATCTTTTCATTCAGTGGTGTTCATTTATGTGCCTGTCCTTGGGTCAGTCTGACAGCTGTTGTCACCCGTATATCAAGCTTTAAACACCTTTGGCCTTGTCTTTTGCTGAAGGCCGTCAGTGTAACAAAGCATTTTAACTGGCATTATAATTTGTTTATCTCTTCTCTTAGAACATAGATACAAAGCTGTCAGAGTCCTTCCACAGATGCTATTCATCCTCAGAAAGCCACTTTGGTGAAGGCTCATAATCCCTCTCTAAAATGCAATATGAGATTCTATGACGTTCGGAGCAGCATTTCAGTTTGCCCGTCACACTTGATCAGATTTTGTCTCAAACTATTACCTCATTTGCATAAAGTTTTATTTGTCCTGTCTCCCAAAGTCACAACTCACTGCTAAATGACAAAGCTTGGAACAGTTTCTGACTGTGCCCAGTGTCTCTGGCCTTGTTAAGACTCTTACTAGTCTTTAAATAAAAAGCCTTGCTAAACTCCCTGTCCTAGTTTTCTCTCAAACTGTGTGTTTCAAATTTCCTCTTTAAATATAAAATACAGTTAAATGCAACTACATAAGGATAGGTAGCCTTATCCATGCTTAATCACCTTAAGTGCTTGTTGTTGCGTGTCTGTTTTAGTGGTGCGTAACCCACCCGGATGGGAGATAGGGGTTTACCTGGTGGGCTTCTTCGTGCTGCTGGGAGTAGCTGGGCTCAACATCTGGAAGCTGTGGAAGTCTGGAACCTTCCCCACACCATCCCCTTTCCCCAACTTTGACTATCGATATCTGCAAGAAAAATATGGAACCTCCTTCTCAGAAGTCAGACAAAAGGTATTTTTACATTCATGCTAACTAGAAATGTTAAACATCACTTTTGTGAACAAAGTACAAATCTCTAAAACTTCCCCATTAGCCAGGGAAGTGGAGGTTTTGAGGAGATGGAGCTTTTAGTGGCAAAATCAACCCTTTTTTTTGCCTGGAACAAGAAATCATGTGGCAGGAAGGGTTGGGAGTCTGTCGCTTTTTCTTCCATTTGGACTGCAGCAGCTGATTGCAAAGAAAGATTTCCAGTGGCTGAAGCATTATTATTGTTTGACTTTGTTTTGACCTTCAGCGTTTGGGCCTCAATGGCTTAAAATGTGTTGTCTCAGTTCTAGTCTGGGTCGTATTTTTGCAATTTGATGTAGTGGCCAATGTAAAAACTCTATAAACTGACTATCCACTACCTACTCAACATCAGGCAGCAGGCAGACAAAACTATTGACTTGCTGGTGAATATACTGGAGCATTTAACAGCAATAGAGGCCAATATTTCCCTCAGGAGTCGGTAGGTCAAAGACAGAGCTGAAAGAATGTATATTTACTACTTTCAAGCTTCACTTTGTGGCTGTAACATGCAGTTTTTTCCCATCTCGAGATTATTTTACATTTATTTTTGTCCCTCTTTTATCCCCTCTCTAAAGAGAGTTGCAGCCAATAACCACCGACGGACCTCCGCCACCTCCAGCCGCAAGCCCAGCCTGGCCCTTGGCGACACCCCAGATGGCTTCAGGGACCTGGGCCACCTGGAGCTGATGAGCAAGGAGCTGGACCCAACTGGCATGGCCCAGCTCAACCGATCCATCTCCACTGACTCGCTCAGTTCCATCTCTTCCATCGCCAACAACTTTGGCCATGACTTCACGGTCGGCCAGCTGGAGGTGACACTTGAGTTTGAGCTATCCAGGCAGCAGGGAGTGGGAACCCTCCACCTCACTCTGCACCAGGGCAAAGACCTGTTGGAGAAGGAGGAGGGAGACTTCCCTGGCTGTTTCATCAGAGTCTCCCTGGGGCCAGAGGAGCTTAATGTGGGAGTCACAAGGGTAAGGAAGTTGCTGTATTCTTGTCTTTTGGTGCTTATATGAATATGTTGTCTTCGAAGATAGAGAAAAGAAAAACCTGCTGAAATGATAAGGTGTAGCTTTCCTCAACACGGGCTGCTGGTTGGACCTGAGCATGCAATCTTGACCTTGGAACCTTTTTTGTGGCTTTCATGTAACAAATGACTTAAGCTTCCCTATAGAGTTTTGTCCTCTAGTAGCACTGTGGAGCAGTATTTTTATGGGTGAGTCCTCAGTTTATTTGCTGGCTTTGTTAGAGCCCAAACATAAAAGAGTGTAAGCAGAACTCATGTTTGTGTGGAAACTCCACAAGGCACTTTTAAAAGGAGCTCCTAAAAGGTGGGCTAATGCAGTTTTGTGTATATGTACATGCATATTATGGCTGCAACTTATTTTGAGCATTGCTTAATTGGCTAATCATTTCAGCACTGGTTGTAAGTGTTACTGCATGTGCAGACATGGTTGTACTTGGCTAAATTTTAGACAGCGATGTGTCTGATGGGGTAAGACACTCGATTCTGCAGCTCGACAAGCCAGTCTTTTCCTGTCTGAGTGAAAAGCCCATTTCTTTTTTTGGAGTGCCAAGGTCCCTGGGAGCTGGATGACGTCAAGAACGCTCCACATGCACATTCATCAGAAGTGAAAATGTAGTGTTTTTAGCTGCAATTTAGGCCATAATAATGATAACATGTGGCATTATTCACTAATTACGAGCACCATAACAATCCTGAGATTCATTTTCACTTGACTCAGTTTAAAATACTGCTCCACAGTGCTAAAAGAGGACTTTAGGGGGCAGGACTGGGAAGCAGTTTACAGAGAGGAAGACTTAGACAAAGCATATGAACAATTTTTAAATATATTTAAGAAAGTATATGACAGGAACTGTCCTCATAAGCAGTATAAAAACAAAAGGAATTACAGTGGGAAACTGTGGATGAGTAAGGGATTACAGAATGCATGTAATAAGAAGAATGCGTTATATAAGGAATTCATAAAG
>NW_018127887.1:4273379-4288686 GCF_001952655.1 Monopterus albus | reverse complement strand
GTGTTTATGTATAAAGCCAGGAGCAATTTATTACCTGGTGGAATTCAAAAACTATTTAATGAAAGGGAAGGGGGATACAATTTAAGGGGTCAGTTAAATTTAAAAATTCATGCTATACGTACAACCAAAAAAAGATTTTGTATTTCTATAAGTGGGGTAAAACTATGGAATAATTTAAGTGTGGACATAAAAAATAGTAATAGAATTGACGAGTTTAAACATAAATATAAAGGTATGTGTCAATCAAGATTTATGCAAGAACAGGCTTAATGATTAATTAGATGAAACATTGTGGGTGTGGTGTATGAATGCTAACACTTTGTAATAATTCTTTAGTATATTACTGGTGTGGTGTAGAAGATAATTATTTAAGGATGTAATTATGTAAGAATGTTAACACTGTTATAATCTTTTTTTAGTATAATATGTGTGTGTGTAGAAGTGAATCATTTATTGCTTGCAAACCAATGATGGTAAGATGATGTCATGGGGTAGGACTGGATAAGTCTGACTTCTTCCTACTCCATTCAAGCATGTACTAGGTATAAGCAAATTGATATTGGATTAGCATTTGTTGGATATGTGTAAAATTATGTGTGTTGACATATCGACTGTCTTTACATGCTTGAAAGAATAAATCAATCAAAATCAATCAATCAAAAAATAGAGGTCAGTTTTGCAAGTCACACATGTGAGTTCAGATTAGATAACCGGGCTGGGTGATACAACAGTATGTATCCTATTAAAAACTCTAGTTGTAACTGACAATTCTGCAAATCAGTAGTTTAATAATCAACATAATGTGATGAGGTACAATGATTTTCCAAGCATTTACATTTTCAAGATTAATCAAAAACAAATCTCTGATTTAAATCTGTCATCCTTGTATTTTTATTCTGTGGTTTTACTGCATTTTTGTTTAAATTCCAGCTGTTTAATCGCTCCTTTTAAAATTAGGTACTTAGAATTTAATGTTCTATAAATCTGTTTTATGTCTTTTATGAAGCACTGAAGTTGCTTTTGAAAAATGATTAGGGTTAGTTGACAATGGTTATTGTTCTTATTATTATTAGTCATCGCTGTAGTAGTAGTAACTGATTTTCTTTATTCTGACTTACTACAGTTATAAAATAGTAAGATAACGATTGTGCCTGATTGTGTATCATAAAAAAGAAATATTAACTCAAACCTTAGCCTTACTGTCTTATAAGTTTGACTTGCCATGAGTTTTTTTTTTTTTTTTATCTTTTCCTGTGCTTAATGGTTAATTAGGGTTAATTAATGACCTTTTGTTTGAATTTTCCACAAAAACAATTTTATGAAAGCTTGAATCTACTGTTAAGTCACTGTCCTGACAGGAAAAGAACATGGCTACACTTGCTGGCTGCTCTTAGCTCTTTTGTGCAAGAAAATGTACGAATTCCTGCCTGAGTATGAGTCACCGATATTGCGCCTTGTGTGACTGTGGCTTTCTCTGGTGTGTGCAGCCTGATAGGGCAACATACAGGCTTATTTGGGCACCCTTACCTGAGCATGTTTTTGTGTTGCATTAATGGGTTCAAGCTGGGTGTAAGAATAATGGAAGCAGTCACTGATACCTTTAGCGGCTCATTCTTTAATGTCGAGGAGTGGTGAAGACCAAAGGAAATGCTGACCTCAGCTCCGCTCACCCCGATGGTCAAGCCAGCTTCTCTTTCTCTCCCTCCCTCTGTTTTCATGTGCTTTCTCTCACTCGCGTTCTTCTCCAGCTTTTCTTTGTTGTCACTGTTTTGCTTTCTATCACTCTATCACATCTGTCACTCCCTTCTCATGCTCAATTCCCTCCTCATCTCTTTTCCTTTAACTGCTGACCCTGGTTCTTGCTTTTGTTTGGCCTGTAATAATGTGTGTGCCACTCTTCTTTTTCCCTTCCTCTGTCTTCTGTAGCTCTTGCACACCTGCCTCTCTCTCTCTTTACTGCCTCATTTTCTTCACACTCATCACTATTGTTATCCCCCAAGCAATAAGTCTAATAGTGCAGACACACTGTCTCATACTGGGACAGCAGGTCTGTGCACCGTGCTAGCAAAGACATACCACCTGCTTTGGATGATATAGACAGTATCTTTATGGACATATTTACACAACACAGCAGCACCAGCAGCAGCAGCAGCAGCAGCAACGGGGCCTTGTCTGAATTCTGTAGGTGTTGGGTGATTATGAGGCATTTCAGCTGTTTTATGATGCACAATCAAAGGTCAGCATAACATACAGTTTTGTACAGCCTGTGCTCTGAATTAACAGTTATTTCATGCTTCAGAGAGTTTTCATTTTACTCTTTATCAATAACAACCTTTGACGACCTTGCACAGCCTCTGCTGTTATTGCTTTTTTATCACATGCATTTAGCTGAAATATTCCTCACTGCATTTCACAGACTGGTGTGAACAAAAAAGCTATTATTAAAGCCATTTACTAGTTGCCTGGTAACTTTCGGCCATTCTGTGAACCCTCGTCTCAGCATGTGCATCAACATCTGATGGCTTGAAATCAGCATTAGCCACAGAGAAGGCATCAGTTTCATCTGAAGCAGTTGTGGTGTGCTCTGCTGGCCAGCATCTTTGTTTTTGGCTGTCAAGAAAAGAAATTGAACAGTAACTAGTAATCTGAAACCAACTGGTTTTGAGCATGGCTGATGAAAAACAGACAAAAGTAATTATTTTCATGCACTGTAGATGCTGCTCCTGTTGTTTTATTCCAGGCTGATATCAGTACAAATGTCTATTTGCAGCAGAGTGAAGGAATGTTTTAGGAATTATGACACAGTGAGAAAAGTATCCTCTGTGACCTTGTGCTCTTATTGCGCCAAACGTTAGTCCCTGTCTGCAGTGCCTTTTTTGGACATGCCTCTGATAATCCTCAGCATTTTGCATATTTGGCTTGTTGCTGCTCAGTTCAGTGCTGTTTTCTGCCAGTGTTGTCTCATAGCTTTTCAAACACCCCCATCTCCCACTGAAAAGCTAACCAACATTTCTTAGTGATAAACAGCTGCTGTTGAAAGCTGAAGGTTTTTGAAAATAAATGAAGATAAGATGACTTAGACTGTGACAACAGTGAGTGTGCAAGAATCAGTTCTGCCTGTTTGAATCAGAGGGTTTTCAAGATTGAGTGAGTTATCTAAAAAATCGAAAGTATTTGGGCCTTTTGTTTTTCACAGCCTGACTCGGTCATGTCAGTCAGGGAGAGCATGAAGAGAGTAGCAGATGTTACAGCCTACACCAGATATTTTAGAAAGTTTGATTCTTGCCTTTATGTGATTTATCTCACAGTGCGTGCAACTGTAACCTGCACAGAAAGCCTCTTTAGCCTGAACACAAAACAGGTCCAAACATTATCACAAACTGAGTTTATAATCCTACAGGTCCAGACAAATGCATTCACCGTGATTTTTGATGAGCGCTTCTCCATCCCCATGGACTTGTCCACTCTAGAGGAGTATAGTCTGCGCTTCGCTGCCTTTGGCATTGATGCCGATGAGAGGAACATCAGTGCAGGGGTAGCAGAGCTCAAGCTGTCGGACCTGGACCTGACCATCAGACCATTCAATGCCTGGCTCTACCTTCAAGATGTCAATAAGGTGAATTACAATACAGCCATGTACCACAGAGTCAAATTTGATATGACATAAAGGCAGTACAGAAAAATAATGTTATAATAAATCCTTACAATTTTTTGATTTTAGGCACATCACCAATATAATCTGTACTTCTTCCTACTGAACATTTTGTAATGTGTAAGAAAGCATGTTCTTGTACTTGCTATATAGTGAGGACCAAAACAGTATTCTCTTGCTACAGGGTGAGGACATTTTGGCCGTTTCTCACTTTCCAAATCAGCTTTTTGAGGGTTAAAACTTGGTTTTAGGGTTCATGTTAGAATTAGGTTTAAGTTAGGGTTAAGGCTAGGCACTTAGTTCTGGTTAAGGGTCAGGGTAAGGAGATAGGGAATGCATTATGTCACTGAGTGAACACATAAAGATAGAAGTACAAGTATGTGTGGTGGCCCTCTGCTGGACGTTCAGCAGAACTACATGCCAGAATCAACAAAGAAGAAGTTGAGCTGAGTGGATGTAATGCATGTAACAGATTAACTGATAAGACACTGCCAGTCAAAAGTCTGGACAGACTTTCTCATTCAGTTCAGTGGGAACGTGTAAACAGTTGACTTTAAACATTGTTTAAATTCAGTACACCATTGATATTTTATGATCAGTTACCTCTCACAAACATTTTTCTTTTCCTCCAAGTTGATTATTATTTTCATAGAGTTGGACATCTCATTGGGTGGTATATGTTATCTCAACATGACCAACACATAGCAGCAGCCGGTGAGCTGATATCTGATTTAATCCTCTGCTTTGAGCCCACAGGCTGTGGATGCAGTCGGCGAGATCCTGTTGTCTCTCAGCTACTTGCCGACAGCAGAGCGCCTCACTGTGGTTGTGGCCAAGTGCAAGAATCTGGTGTGGACCAATGGCAAGAACACTGCAGGTCAGGGACATTGGGTTTTCTTTTTCTGTGTGTTTGTGAATATGAGTAAATGTGTTCTGCCTCAGCGTGTGAGTGTATGTTTCTTTTTGTATGAACTATGTACTGCATGTATACACTTGTCTGTCTCTGTCTGCTATTAACACTTACTGACTTAATAAAAACAGACTCTTAATGCCACTCACAGCAGAGACATTTGTCTTCATTGAGAAAGGCAGATGGGACCTAAATGACCTGTTCATCACATTAAATGTCCACAGGTGCCACACTAACATTGTGCTGATAAAGGTCACCTACTGAAATGATGTCATTGCCATCCACAGAGCTAATTGTGTGTACAGGACTGCGTAATTAATTGCCCTTGAATGGGCGTCTACATGTGTGCTACATATGTTGGTTGGGTATTATAGGCCTGAAAAGCTGTTGTAATCTCATTCTATCTTCTCATTATCAGATCCGTTTGTGAAAGTTTATCTTCTGCAAGATGGCAGGAAGATCAGCAAAAAGAAGACTTCCACCAAAAGGGACGACACAAACCCCATCTTCAACGAAGCGATGATATTCTCTGTGCCATCTGTCGTCCTGCAGGTGATGCTTAACGTACTTAAATTATTAAAGCATAAAGAATATGACCAGTTGTGTGGTTACATGTAAACAGATATGCACATGCTGCTTTCAGGTATCATGTAAGATGTTAAGTGGACTGTTTTTTTTATGTTTACATATAGTTTGTTTGCCATGAACATGCCAAGCCAGGCCTCTCTCCTTATTTTATAACATTTTTTTTTACCTTTATTTATTCTGGGTAGGTCCACTGATAGGTCAGCTCTTTTTTGCAAGGACACCCTGTTCACATTCACATAGTTACACATCCACATCTGGAAGCTGCCCAGTACAACCACAGACTCACCTGTAGCCACTGAGCAGCTCCACTGGAGCAGTTGGGGCCCTTGCTAAAGGGCACCACAGTGTTAATGAGAGTGAGACAAGCACTGCTTTGTCACCTGTTTCACCCAGGTTTAATGCTGCCAGTCCAGGAATTGAGCCAGTGACCCTTTGGTCACAAGCTCACCCTCTCCAGAATGTTTAAATTTAAATTCAAATAAAATTTTTGACCTGAGAGGAAAACCTAAGGGATCACCAAAGTTATTACAAATTATCCTTAACGTGTGTGTGTGTGTGTGTGTGTGTGTGTGTGTGTGTGTGTGTACCCAGTGTCAAGGCTATCCATTCAGTAGTTGTTGAAATATTTAGAACTTCAGCACCTCAGTGGTGGACAATGCCAACCCTAGAGCTAAAAATCCTAATAGCAACATAATTATGACAACATAATTAAAAATGTTTTGTCAGAATAAAATCTGCCTTTTAAATGCATGGATCAGTCTATGAAATTTTTAATGCCCCAAAATGTAACTGCTCTTGCCCCTCTGGCTATTAAGAAAACAGTAATAAGATTAAATGTGAGTCAAAGATGATAACAAGGTTAAAATACCAAAAGCAATAAAAGTAGCAATATGTTGTTATTATGTGTGTTCACCGATCTGATCTCACAAAGCTGAACCCTGCTGTTAACAAGATGCTGAGTCATGATTACATATCTTAGGTTGTGTAACCATGTTGCACTGTTCACAGGAGCTCTCCCTGAGGGTGACAGTGGCGGAGGCCGTAGATGATGGCCGGGGCGAGAATCTGGGTCACGTAATCATCGGCCCCGAGGCCAGTGGGATGGGTATCACCCACTGGAACCAGATGCTGGCCACTCTGAGGAAGCCCGTGTCCATGTGGCACCCTCTGCGCAGGATCTAGTCCTCTCTGCCCTTGTTCATACCTGACCAGTTTCAAGTAAAATATACACTTGTTCATGTTTCTTTCAACTGATCTCATTTGGTACCATCTGTTGGAGTTATAGTGAGATGAGAGTTCACGCTGTCCCCTACAAGAGCACACTGTATCTAGTACAGTATGTATCGCTTTGTTGGCACAGTTTCTGGTGAGTGACAAATTGGAGTAAAAACCTATCTTCATGTAATGAGGAGGAATCCAAAAAGTCCGTTCTAACTCGGTGTATCATTGATCCCTGGATCAGTTATATGCCTGAATTGTGTCTTTATTATTTGGTTTCACTTTGGCTTGGGTGCATTATGGGGTGTAGGAAGCAGCAGGCCATGTCCCAAATGACCAAAACTGGCTACATTAACAACCCGTGCTTTTGGCTCCAGCAACAGCAAAGAAGACATGTGGGTACTTGTTCCCGTCTTGATCAGAAATTTCATTTTGGAGTTTGAGGTGGCCACACACACACACACACACACACCCTGCATGGTTCCTACTCTGGTTGTCTGGTTGTAGCCTATTATAACTGTATAGAGAAAGATTGACTGGATGGAGGGGTGAAACCACTTCTCTTTCAGGAAAACATTCATTTGTCTCCTCAAACCGGTCATTGATCATGCATACTTGATTGATTTCGTAGCAGTTTTAGAGGCCAGCTGAGTTATTTCTCTTGGATTTGCTTGTGTAATTTGTTAACAGTGAGACTGACAAATAATAGAGGTTCTGGTATGTTCAGTATATACAGTATTGTGCTTCTGAAAATAAAAACATCCAGGTACTCTTATCCAGGTGAACTAATTGTAATTTGAAGCAATTGTTACAGGGTGGCCAAACCATACAGTATGTAATCAGCATAAATGTATAAATATCATGTTACAGTGTTCTATTTTTAACACATTTAATGCAATACAAGTTGCATAAGCATACTGAAACATGTAAATAATATACAACAATCTATTCATTGCCATTTTTTCACTAAATTCTGGGTGAAAATCATGCTTTTGTTGTATTAGACTTTAATAAATATAATAAGTAAACTCCTAATTAATTTATAAAATATTATATTTAACATCAATGTTGTTGTATTAAACACCTCTGGGAATTTAACTTGTGTTGTAAGTTCTACTAACCCCTTTAAATGGGTTTATGGTTTCTTTTGTGTTACAGGATGTTCTGAATTCACCTGTTGTTCTCATTTTAGCTTTTGTCATTAAGCTACCTGAAAACTTGTTAGCACTGATGGGGTCCTACTTGATACCAACTGGGGCTAAAAGGTGTTTTGGTTACAATCAAGATAATGCAAGAAGAATCTTGTAAAAGTCAAAAAGTCAAGGTGGCTTTTTATTTGTCTGAGATATTCTCTGCTACTTTGTGAATTAGTGCTGTTTTGTTGTAACTGAATGTGAAATATCTGCTAACTCTAAAAGCATCATCAGCCTTATGCATTTTTGTGACTTTTTTCCACTTCACTTTGAAAATCAGTGCAAAGCTAGAACACTTGTAGTCAAATAATAGACGATATTTCCAACTGTGCCAAATAATGAAGCAATATTTTCATTTACAATCAGCATTGGCATTCTGTTCAACAAAGCTGTAACCTACATTCACATGCATGATGTTGTTTAGCACTTGATGTGAATGTGCCTCAAGAATACAGTGTATTGTGTGAATGCTGTTTGAAATAAAAGCAATTCAAAAGTAACTGCCTGGCCACTTTGTTATCCTGAGGACATGACCTGAAATTGTTAGAAAGGAAAAGACAGGATGTGTCTCACTCTCCCCTTATTTTTAGGTTCCACACAATTCATCTGAAAGTATGGTAGGCTGGAATCTGCCCTTGGCACTGAGGATTGTTGCAGTGATTAATTATTGTCTATGAAAACACAGTCATTGTGTTTATCACAACATTAAATAGCTGCTTAATAGAACCTGGGAATGGCATAGGCGGTGGATACTGTATGTACACCTCTAAGGAATGGGATATAGGTTAAAATAATGTGGGAAATGACACATTTATTACAGAGTTTAAAACATTAGTTTGTGATGTTGAAAATAATAGGTAGGCCTAACACCAGTCTCACCACAAATTGGACTTTAAGTGTCACACAATTGCAGATGTTTTTAAAAGCAGACTTTAAGGATTAACATTTTTAATCTATATCAAATATTTCTGTCAATTATCTTCTTTAACTATTAATCGATTGTTCAGTGTACAAAATGTCAAATAATAACATATTCTGTGGGCTGTTTTAGTCTGGTCAACAGACAAAAAACCTCAATCTTTGTTTACTATCTTTGAGGTTTTTGTCAATCTTTGTTTACTATCTTAAAACAATGGGAGAAGTAATAAAACCATGAACACTTGCAAAGTTGATACCAGTGAATGTTTGGCTTTTGTAAAATAAGCAGACTGTTTTCTAACAAAGGCTTTTAAAATAGATATTAAAAAGTCATTTGCACCAATAATTTTCCACATTGACATTGCCGAGAAAATTGAGAAAAAAACAATTAACAATATCCATTACGTAACTACCACAGACGATCTTCGGATTGTTATGTTCCTCTCCTTTCTCAAAAGTAGGTCAGTCCCCGCTTTTCAGCCAATCAGAAGACAGGGGTGCCGAGGGGGCGGGGTCACATTGAGCAAATTCCAGGAAGAATGTCTGAGGCATTTAGATAATAGGATAACATTTTGATTCCACAACACCGCCTGCACAGTGTCAGGTCTAAACGTGCACAACTTGTCGAGATGGCTGACAACAGAGATAAAGCTACCGATCAAATGAAGATATGGAAGGAGAATAGAGGGTCTCAGGTCTGTTCATGCTTTGCATTTGTGAAAGCGTTTTTGCTGCGCAGCGTTGCACGACTTGGGGTAAATGGGTGAGGGGTCGTTTTTTCAGGGTAACAAGCTAACCAACGTTATCAGTCAAAGCAAGGCTAGCTGGCGTTAGCGTTCACGACCGAGGCTAACATTTGCAGACACGTAAATAAATGCTTTCGAAGTAGTTTACTGTCGACTCTTTGTTTTGTTACAGGTTATGCTCGTTCTAAAGGACTCGCCAGTAAATCTGCCAACAATCGTTTGCTAAGGTTATAGGCTAAACTGGCCTGTCAGAGAAACCACACAAGTAACGTTAACCACTAGCCGTTTCCCAGACCTTTTCACTCACGAAATGCAAATTGCTGAAATGTCCTTAAGTAGAACAGTTCAGTGCAAAGGTATGAAGTAACTAGTTCATTGTCCTCATGCATATTTGAGGCTGAACTTCAAACCCTGTCCGTTATTTAATAACCAGAACACAACAGAACAAACAGCTTGAGTCACCTAAAAGTTAAAGTGACATTTGTTTAAGTACATGTCGATTGTGTTTTCTTCTTTTTATTTTTTTTATTTTTATAAATGCTGTTGCATCTGTGTGGATACCCAAGGTAGTTTGATTGTGATAATATTCACACTAATCAACGGGACCCTATCAATATAATTTACAGCTGTGACAATAAGGATTGCTGTTATTTTTGGTACTTCATGTGATCTCAGCACATACATTGGTGGAACCAGTTTTAATATTTTTCTGGTGCAAGTTGTATAATAGTGCTGGCAGCTTCTTGTTTGTATACCATATTTTTTTTCCTTTTTGTATGGATTTTTAGAACATAAGTACAAAATAAACGGCAACAGAAAAAACAATATATGGACTTGTAAACAAGCAAGTGGTTGCACAAGGCTCATCTCGCTGTCATTTGCAACAGAGATATTTAACACAGGTGAATAAATAAATACAGTTTATTCAATTTGGAGTTACGATCAGGGAGGTCGTGGATTAAAGCTGTAATCTATAACTGGTTTCAAAATTTTCCTGATAAAGTTTTATTGTTGGTTTGTTAACACCAGAGGTCAGACACACTGACCACAGGGGCTGGCCATCCCATTGGAGACAAGCTGAACCTGCAGACTGCAGGACCGAGGGGCCCTCTGCTCGTCCAAGATGTGGTCTTCAGTGATGAAATGGCGCACTTTGACCGCGAACGAATCCCAGAGAGAGTGGTGCACGCCAAAGGTGCAGGTGAGCGTTGGGCCATAACCAGTTTCTTCTGTATGGCTGGCTGTGTATCGCCTCAGCGGCACCAGTGTGCTGTGTTGTGTTTCTCTCAACTGAGAATTTTTGTATCCTGATTGTTTCTCATTACAAGAAGAGCTTGTGCCACCTACTCCTTTAGCAAACAGTGAATGTGTGTTTCTATGGGACATGCTGACATAAGGTCAGACAAGTTCAAACTAATTAAATGAATCAGAAATTATCACATCGTAGGAAAAAGCCACTGAGAATATGAATCTGACCAGATATTTGATGCCAACCAACTCTAGGTATGTGAGAGTTTTTATGTCCAGCTCTGTAGATACTAAAGACATTTTCAGGTTTGATGCCAGCTCTAAGTGCTTGTAATATGAAACGGGTTCGATGCCATAATGCAGTCTTTGTGCCATATATCCTTTTAACCTTCTACAATACTAAAAACACAAATACTGGTAGGATTGTTTTTGTGGCAGTGCTGAGACTCGCTTCTGTTAATGACGCTAATGTTGTGATGATGTAATGTGAAAATATGATACATTAAACACATTAAGCAGTTTTTGCTAGCACAGTTTGGTTTCTCATGCTGCTGTGACAAGTGCCCATTAATCCAATGATACAAACTTAAAAAACAGAACTTGTCAGACTGAAGAAAAGTTTTGATAACAAAATGGTCTTGAGCATAGCAGTTACTCCTCTTTCATTCTTTAGTTTTATTCTTTAACCCTCTGCTCTCAGCAATTAGAGATATGCAATCAAAGAAAGGATCCTGAGCCTTAATGCAAATCAGTCATCTTTGCTTCGGTCATACATAAAGTTTGGTTGGTTGAGTTCTATAATGATCTCAGGATAATATTTTGTGACAAAATAATGTTACTTGAGCTTCATTGGTGATGCGGATGAACTGAGATCATATTGTCACAGAGAAATAACAATCTGACTTATTTTTTTTAACTAATTTTATTTTTAACACTTCTCATCTGCATAGTATTGTAAATGTCAAAGTCAACTAACTGACAACAAGTAGGCAAAAAGCAAATGAGGATCCTTGTTTTGTTGGTTGGTTCCAGACTAATGGTTTTGGACAAATTGTGAATGAAGGATATTTGTTGAGGCTGCGTTCTTCACTGTGTGTTGTGATGTACAGTAACACTGAGCTAGTCTGAACAGTCAAGTAGAAACATGTGATTCAGATAGATGTCTGAGCTGATAGAAACGACAGGCGTCTTATTCCTGTCCCCCATGTTGCAGGGGCATTTGGCTACTTTGAGGTGACTCATGACATCACCCACTACTGTAAAGCTAAAGTCTTTGAGCACATTGGGAAGACTACACCTATCGCTGTCCGCTTCTCCACTGTGGGTAAGAATAACTATGTAATGTGTTAACACAGGAGTCCTGCTTTATCACTGTTATAGATAACATTCTTAAATGTACCCCCCATATTTTATGTCTTCAATTATTTTTATTCTGCCATGTAAAGTACTTTGGTCTACTGGATGTTGTTTTTAAAGTGCTATATAAATAAATTTGATTAAACAGTTTCCTCTAAATGAAGATCTATTAATGTCTATGTAGCTTTGACATATTACTTCACTAATGTACGAGTGAAATGTCTGAAATTTTCGTTTTCTTCCAGCTGGGGAGTCAGGATCAGCAGACACTGTGCGAGATCCTCGAGGATTTGCATTGAAGTTTTACACTGAGGATGGCAACTGGGACCTGACAGGCAACAACACCCCCATCTTCTTCATCAGGGACGCCATGCTGGTGAGTGGGTATAGTGGATGTGTGAGACAGAATTGGCTTTGCATTAGTTTGGCATTGGAGAGCCAAAAATGTCATAGACTGCAGTTTCCTCTCAAAAATGTAAATAAATATAGGACCAGTTTGTAAAACTAGTTTAATCAGTTTAGTGCTTTCTAAAGACAAACACTTAAAGCAGACCAAAAGCCTTTATTCAGGTGGCTGTCATGATGAGGATTTGTTAAAAATACATGTTTAAAGATGGGTAATGTAGACCAAACCTGTAAATTCCTTCTGTAAGATGAATATGGCCAGGAAAGACATTTGACAACATTGTTGTCCACCTGAATCAAGTGTAAAACTTATCACACTGAACACAGTGCCTTCCCCCCTGTCCCTGCAGTTCCCATCCTTCATCCACACCCAGAAGCGTAATCCCCAAACACACTTGAAAGACCCCGACATGGTGTGGGACTTCTGGAGCCTGAGGCCCGAGAGTCTGCATCAGGTAGCTGCCATCGAGACTGAGACTGTGTTTGAAGACTAGAGTATTTCAAACAGGACACTTGATATTTTTATTAAAATGAATGAAATATTCTTACAACATGTTGTGCTGCATTGTGGTGTTGCTCTTGTATAAATTATTTGTGAGGACTTGCCTCACTGTAAATCTACTTGCAGTAATCACTGGATGATTCACTTCAACAGCAGTTGGCAAAGGAAACTTGTAGGACTTACCTTTATCTTGTGTCTTCTGTCCTGTATACCTTGTGCAGGTGTCTTTTCTGTTCAGCGATCGGGGTCTGCCTAATGGCCACCGTCACATGAACGGCTACGGCTCTCACACCTTCAAACTCGTCAATGCTGACGGAGAGTGTGTCTACTGCAAGTTCCATTACAAGGTCTGTCTGAGCCCAGGTTTAACCTCCTGTGATTTTGCCATTACTTTGTTATATCTTACCATATGTCCTGTGTTATGTGTTTTTAGACTGATCAAGGGATAAAGAATCTGACAGTGGAGGAGGCAGAACACCTGGCTTCCACCAACCCAGATTATGCTATTGGAGACCTGTTCAACGCCATTGCCAATGGGAACTATCCATCCTGGACCTTCTACATCCAGGTCATGACGTTTGAGCAGGCTGAGAAGTTCCCATTCAACCCCTTTGATCTTACCAAGGTACCTCATCCCCGCACACACAGAACAGCAAATGGGGCCCTAAAGTTGAGTCCTGCTGTCATAAAAATAGCTTCACATGCAGTCACATTATTGCTTATAGCAGGACACCTGTTAACATCACAAGTGTCTTTTGAGGGTTCACAGCATTGTTAATGGTTCGTAATGAAACTTTGATCAGATAGTATCCATAGGGCTGAGTGAGGAACACTCCTACTAAGATATTTTTCTGTTGATGTCTTTTTTTTTTTGTCAAGAATATCACTAAGCAAATTACTTGTAGTAAGGTTTATTGCAACTATGAAGATGAGTATATTTGTGAAAATCAGTGTGATGTCAGAAGTGAATGCCATTATTCATTAAATGATTAAAAATATAAAGTAATCGGATAAAAATTTGCCACCTAAAACCTTAACAGATCATTACTCATCTAAGCTGGAAAAACCCTATTAACAAATTACAACCTGGAGAAACTTTTACCACAGTATCCTAGCTACCGAGCAAAAAAATATAGTAAAGTTGTTTTTATGACTTTGGGAAGAAATTGTTTATTGATGAATTGCAGGTATAAAATGTTTTTTTGGCAGCCTCATTGTCATATCATTGTGCTTTGGATTGTGATCATTACTTTTTTGCTAAGCTAAATTCCAACTGTCCAGTTAACAAAGGCAGCAGGTGTTCATGCAGATACGTCAATGGCATTTTTAGAGGCCAGCATCAGATGTCTAGTTTTGAATATTTATACAAAAAGGTTGAGCAAGGTCTTGAATGACAGATACTCTCCTGAGTGTCTGACTTCATTTTTCAGCTAATGGGAGTTTTCTTATTCAGGTTTGGCCCCATAAAGATTACCCTTTGATTCCCGTGGGCAAATTGGTTCTCAACAGGAACCCAGTAAACTACTTTGCAGAGGTGGAGCAGCTGGCCTTTGACCCCAGCAACATGCCCCCAGGCATCGAGCCGAGTCCAGACAAGATGCTGCAGGTAACATGGCAGATTTTCTTTTGGCATGTTTTCCTTGTCAGGCTTAAATGTTAAAGAAGGAACATGCATACCTTATTTTAACATAATCTGTTGTCATTAATATACCTAAATGTGCATTCATAAAACACATCAAGACAGCACTTACTGGTAGTGTACTTGTGTCTGGTGACAAGAAATTGTTGCTGTTCAACTTGTGCACCTTGTTTCATTTGTTGGCAGAACTTGATTTGATTTGATTTATTCTTTCAAGCATGTAAAGACAGTTGATATATCAACACACATAATTTTACACATATCCAACAAATGCTAATCCAATATCAATTAGCTTATACCTAGTACATGCTTGAATGGAGTAGGAAGAAGTCAGACTTATCCAGTCCTACCCCATGACATCATCTTACATCATTGGTTTGCAAGCAGTATTTCTACATAAATAATTCTCTTCTACACCACACAAGTAATATACTAAAGAATTATTACAAAGTGTTAACATTCTTACACCACACCCACAATGTTAAACCTGTTCTTGCATATATCTTGATTGACACATACCTTTATACTTATGTTTAAACTCATCAATGTTCTTACTATTTTTTATGTCCACACTTAAATTATTCCATAGTTTTACCCCACTTATGGAAATACAGAATCTTTTTTTTTGGTTGTACATATAGCATGAATTTTTAAATTTAACTGACCCCTTAAATTGTATCCCCCTTCCCTTTCATTAAATAGTTTTTGAATTCTACCAGGTAATAAATTGTTCCTGGCTTTATACATAAACACAGCAGTCTTATATCCCACTAAATCAAAACATTTTAACAATTTAGACTGTATGAAAGCTACATTGGTGTGATCCCTATATCCCATCTTATGCACAATTCTTATTGCTCTTTTTTTGTAATATATACAATGGTTGAAGTGAGCTTTTGTATGTATTTCCCCAGTTTTCAATGCCATACTCT
>NW_018127887.1:4270812-4273063 GCF_001952655.1 Monopterus albus | reverse complement strand
CCACTTTCACTAAATCAGAAACCTTACATATATCGTTAATGTATAATATAAATAATTTAGGTCCCAAAACTGAACCCTGAGGCACTCCACATACAATATCCAGTTCACTCGATTGGTATTCACCCAACTTCACAAATTGTGTCAAATAACTTTTAATCCATTTCAGAACCATTCCTCTGATCCCATATTTTTCTAACTTGTCCATTAATAACCCATGATTGATTGTTTCAAATGCTTTTTTTTAGGTCAATAAATATCCCCATCGTGTATTTCTTCTCATCCATAGCACTTGTAATGTCCTCCATCAGGTCGGTAATGGCCAAAGATGTCGATCGGTTCGACCTAAAACCGTATTGGCAATCAGAGAGGATTTTAGGTTTGTCAATAAATGTATCTAATCTGTTATTAAAGAGTTTTTCCAGAACTTAATCAGGGTACGTCTCTCAACCTTTGCATTGCACATTGTGTCAGTATCCAATGACATACTAGTGTTGCTGTGGTATTTTGCATAAATTAAAGCTTTTATTTGATCACTTAAAAACACATATTCCATGAGGATTTTTTCTGAAAATTTAGAAGAGCACTATACAGTGACAGTAGAGTTGATCAACAGAAGTTATTTTGATAACGGAGCTCTTGGTAATATTCTTAAGGAAAAATACTAAACGTTTTCTAGCCTAACTGAGGATTTGATGAAGCTCTTTGTCATGCATGATGTTGAACTGATTATCTTTGGGGTTTGGGCTATGGGAAATCACTCTTCACTATTTTCTGACATTTTAAAAAAGAAATAAAATTGATTGATGGTGAAAATAATCATTAGATTCTAGTCCCTGTAACTTATCGGTATGATGGACCAGATTGGGTCATGGGTTGAAATGCACGTTTAGGTACCTCAGTGTGGCTATTTGGATGGTTTTATTCTTTTCCAGCAGAATAAAACTGGATTAAAGGTTTGAGAATCAATCCCTGGAAACATCCAGTACAGCAGTGGTCCCCAACCCCCGGGCCGCGGACCGGTACCGGTCCGTGGATCAATTGGTACCGGGCCGTACAAGAAATTATTAATTATTTCCGTTTTATTTATTATCTGAGTATGAACGATCTTTTATTTTGAAAAATGACCGCATTCTCTCGGTTACATCTCGGTCACTTGAGCGCCAAAACTGGCTTACTTGTGGACATATTCAGCCTGCTCAATGAACTCAATCTGTCACTTCAGGGGAAAATGACAACTGTCTTCAAGTTGGCAGATAAAGTAGCTGCATTTAAAGCCAAACTGGATTTGTGGGGACGGCACGTCAACAGAGGCATTTTGGACATGTTTCAAACATGAGACTTTGGGTGAGACTGAGCCTGAGTCTTCATTCTCCCAGCTGGTGCACGATCACCGGTCTTTTCTTATAAAAGAGTTCGAGCGCTACTTCCCAACCACAAAGGACCCACGAACTGCCAAGGAAGGGATCCGCAACCAATTTGTCAACAAACCAGGTGAATCCAGCAGGTCTGTGCAAGAAGAAGATCAACTGCAATCTTCCTCCCCCCCCCCCCCATTTGACTTGTCTCCCATGCTTTGTCTAGGGTCGTCTCTTCTCCTACCCAGACACCCATCGACACCGGCTGGGAGCCAACTACCTGCAGATCCCTGTCAACTGCCCATACAGGGCCCGTGTGGCCAACTACCAGCGTGACGGTCCGATGTGCGTATTTGATAATCAAGGTAGGTCGTAGTCCAGCCTGTGTGTCTGGTTCCTTTGTGGAGGTTCTATTTCATACAAAACAATGCAGTGTATTTAATGAGTGGCTATTGTTTAGGCTAACTTTGATCACAACAGAAAATGCACCAAGATTTGGGTGGTTTACCAACTAAAGCTAAACAAAATCTTGGGGGCAAGTGAATACTGAAGCATTTTTGTTTTATAACAATTACTGTAGTTAAATAATTAAGATAATGATAAACACATACAGTGAGGAACAGAAGTATTTGAACACCCTGCAATTTTGCAAGTTCTCACTGATGATAAGAAAGGTGAGGAATCAGCCCAGAACTACAAGGGAGGAGCTGGTCAATGACATGAAGAGAGCTGGGACCACAGTTTCAAAGGTCACTGTCGGTAGAACACTACGCCGTCATGGTTTCAAATCATGCATTGCACGGAAGGTTCCCCTGCTCAAGTCATCACATGTCCAGGCCCATCTGAAGTTTGCCAAAGACCATCTGGATGATCCAGAGGAGGCATGGGAGAAAGTC